>NC_043005.1:40906020-40991020 GCF_006345805.1 Octopus sinensis
CTAGCTATCCAGCTAAACAACAAAATAACAATTTTATCTTTCTACATTATGGATGTTTATATGTGACTACCTATGTATAAGTCAATGTCTTCTATGACTGTATGATTTTAATCTATGTGTGTGTGTTTATCCTAGACAATGTTCTTCAGTAATAGATTCTATATAATGTAGCATTAATGTATGCCTTTTTTTCTTTTTAGCATAATAATAATAATGTAGAAGGATGCAATCACAAGGGAAAGAAAATGTAGACTAGTTGATTGAAATGACTCCAGTACATCACTATTTATTTTATTCCCCCTGGTAGGATTAAAGGAAAATAAAATAATGCAACACACCGGCAACAATAAATTTCAAAAATATCTTCTTGGCCTATTTTTACAAATTGTCATATTGAGTAGGTGCAAGACAAACCATAGCTTGGGTAGGAAACTTCCAGAGAAAAGCTGGTTACTTATCTAGCTAGGAATCCCTGAAGCACAACAAAATTAATTTTAACTGCCAAACTATGAGTCAGAGCAGTGTTTTTCAACTATTTTTTACCTATGAACCCCTGTGATTCCTATTTTACTTAGGTGGGCCCCCAGTCATTTGATGTTTAAAAAAATCATTTTAGGTTTTTATAATTAAATATTATTAGGAATTGTATAAAAATAATTATTAAAATACCAGCAAACCTAAATTTGAATGTTAGGCTGATCTTAAAACTTAAAATTCATTTTTATGTCATGTTATCTCATAGATTTTTGGAGGTAATTGTATTAAAATTGAAACTTTGGATAGAAACTGAAAAAAAAAAGCCAATTTTATATATGTATATGTGTTTGTGTCATCTTGAGAGCACATGACAGTTGTAAAGCAGTGTCATTCATTTCCAATATAACCACAAATTTTAACAACAAAATTTTATATGGAGCCCCAAGGGCCATATGGACCCTGTCTGAGAACCACTGAGTTAATGTAATCCTATGCAAACATTTCATTTCAAATGAACACATACTAATAAAACATTTAATATGGTTCTCCATCCCCTACAACTAATTCACTGCACTTTAGTAGGAAAAATATTGACGGTTCCAGAAAGTGGATAACACAATAACCTTTTTTTTGTAAGAGAAATAAAGGTCACGGACAATCAACTCAACGACTGTATATTATTGGCATATATTTGAGCCAAGAAGAGAACAGTCATTCAGCTTGCAGATGACTGCAGCTAAATCTTCCTCAAATCTCATAATTCCTTCTTAAAATAGAAATAAAGACAACAGAAGCTAAAATAAGGAAGAAAATGTCAAGGCTAGAATGCAGAGTCTACAATTTCTTAACTGGATATTTCTTCAGTATAAATCCTAATAATTTCACCCTTCCATGATTCTCTGGTAATGTCCCTCAATCCAGCTCAAATTGTTGATTGTCAAAATCACAGTAGTAATAAATCATTTTCTCATTTTATTTGAATTATGCATCTTGCACGCTCATTAGCTGTTATGTTTCAGTTGTTACCATGCTTGTATGTTCGTTTCTACATGTGTATATGTGTTGTGTTCATTTGAACTGTTTAATTTCTGTGTGCACTCATCTGTACATTATCAGATTTATCCCATTTAACACGTATGCATGTTATATATATGCAGATGTAAACGAATCAATTCATTCGTTTTGAAAAACATGGCTGTATATTTATGTCAGAAATTCCAGTTGAATATATTTATAAATGAAGGGTAGATACTAAATTACTCATTTTTTCTGAAGTTCTTATTGAAAATAGAAACTAGAAAATAGATATGTAAAGGAAATGCATATATACTCAATACAGATGTGTCTATCTCCACTGATACTTATATTGTTTCTTCTGATCTATATTAGTGCAATGGGGTTCCTCCATTTCTATGAATTAGATGTGACATACATACTATTTTAGGCGAAAATAGATGTCATCATTTTTGGGGGGTTTTTTTTCATCATTTTTATATTCACTTCCAAGACTTCTTTGGACAAGACTTCTTCAGTATTCTTTGGTTTTCCTGTCACCAATTTTTCCACTGTCCTTCATGCATTGAAACAACTAAGATACTGGATATGATGTTAACAGGAGATGTAGACAAATGTCACAGTCACCCAAAACACAAATTATATAACACACACACATGTACATCATCATCAGTTCAGGTGTGTTTTCTATGCTGGAATAATTTTCTGCAGTTTCTTTCTACAAAGTTTCACTCACAAGGAACTAGTTTGCCCAAGGAATGGAGCAACTTCATAAGCACATATCATTATAAGCATACACACACATATATACATACAAACATAAATATATATACATGCACACATAAACATGTATACATGCACACATATGCAGGGCGATTGAAAAGTAACTCCCCATTTTTAAATACTTATAAATTATTTATCAATTGTAATTTTTTTCTCAATTTTCTTTTTTTTTGAAGTACCAGAATTTAATCTGTAATTGTATTGCTCTTGTCATTTGTGAATGACTGAATGCCCACTTCCCTGGGAGATGGATGGGCCACCATGGTCTGCATGGGTGGCCAGCCAGGAGTCCTGATTTAACACCCTGTTACTTCTTTCTTTAGAGTGGGTTAACCCTTTCGTTACCAACCCGGCTGAAACCAGCTCTGGTTCTGAATACAAATGTCTTGTTTTCCTAAGTTTTGAATTAAAATCTTCCACCAAACCTTAGTCACAATTTATGTTCCTAACACTAGCTGAATGATAACTAAGTTATTTTACTAAATACTTTGTTATATTTAAAGTAATTGAAAGAAACAGAGAGCATCTTAAAATAAATACAGTAACAAAAGGGTTAAAGGAACAAGTCTACTGTACCAAACCAAAAACTTTGGAAGAACTTGAAAGATGAATACAAGAAGTTATGTCTTCCATTCCACAAGAGTTCCTGGTGAAATCAGTTGATGCAATTCCTGGGTGACTCAAGAAGCTGGTGGCGACATCTTGAGCCTATATCAAATTTTAAATAAAGCCTCATACTAAAAGCTTTCCTCTCATATCCATATTTTTGTAAAAATTACAATTAATAAATAATTTATAAGTATTTTAAAACAGGGAGTTACTTTTTAATCACTCTGTATATAGAGAGTGATTCATAAGTCCATCTAACATTTAAATGATATATAAAACATATTTTATTACAATTTTGCTTGTATATATTTTAAATATTCTTTGTTATTTTGTTGCAAGTCTCACTCACTGTCTCTACATGTGTGTGTCCATATACAATAATTAAATACATGCACACAGACAGTGTGTTTTCATGTCAAGCTATAAATAAAAAGATTTTAATCAAAGGATCACTCATTACTTTTTAGTAGAGTACAATGTTTGTTAACTTTTACAAAGAAAAGTTTGGCAGCGACTATATATATATATATATATATATATATTTAATGTAGTCCCATCTATACCAGCATAGAAAGCAGATGTTAAACAATGATTATATGTATATCATTTTAAATCTGCTTTCTACACAGGCATGTTGCACTGGACAGTTTGGCAAAACCCAACAGATCAGAGAACCAAATATCCCTTCAATTTCTCATTTCTAGCATGGTTTCTACAGCTGATCACTCTTCCTAATACCAATCACTTTACATCCAGAGTAGATGCATTTTATCAAGGCATCAACACAGGAGAGGTTGTTATGTTTTATGTTAGACAAAATGATTCCCCTCTACCTTACAGTGTCCAGTTCGTTGCAGCCAGCTAGTCATGTACCTCAAACCTTTAAACATCTCAATCCACTTGTCTCTCCATCTCTTGAGGCATCCACCACACACCTGGCTCCTATATTAGCCACTATTCTCTGTCCTTCTTCCTCAAAACATCAACTGTTTGGAATCGTCTCCCTGCTCCTGTCTTTCTTGCAGTGTAAATGGAACATTAGCAGCAAACTCATTGGTCTGAGAAGGCCTGCAAAATTCATAACAATTGCCCTTCTTCCAGATGTAGCAAGTAAAAAAGCAATAAACAAGTAAAATAAAATAGTGTACTAAGTATTTTGATATTTATTCAAATATTATTTGTATTATAACACACATTGATTAAAGCTGAACAATTTCAGGAATGAGTTTTCACTGAAGTTTCTTCTTTGAAATTCCAGAAATAAATCTTTAACTGACAAACCAATTCACTATACAAATGCATCAAACATTCACCTCTCACTTACATCCTCTTTCTACTTTGTTTTCTCCTGCAATCCTCCAACCACTAACGTTCTGTATATACACTAAATTCTACCAAATTTGTTTGAGAATTATTTCTGATGAACTGAAAAGAAGAAACTGCAGCAAAAGAATAATCCTGAATTATTTAGATTTATCCATACTTTTAATACTGAGTACTATGTAATCATGTTTGTTTCTGCATTTGTACAATTGATATTATTATATCTATCAATTAAGGTGGCGAGCTGGCAAAATTGTTACTGCACCAGGCAAACTGCTTAGCGGCATATCATCTGTCTTTAGATTTGGAGTTCAAATTCCACTGAGGTCAACTTTGCTGTTCACTCTTTTGGGGTTGAAAAAATAAGTACCAGTTGGGTCGATATAATCAACTTAGCCCCACCCCTGAACTTGCTGGTCTTGTGCCAAAATTTGAAATCATTATCATATTCATCAGTCAAAAATAATCTCAATTCACTGTAGTATTCAATACACTTTAAGATGTAGAGTTTGCACGTGAAATCATGTTTTGGTTCTTAAAGCAGAATTTTATCAATGGCTTTTGACTGTATTTGCCCCTAATGAACAAAAGCAAAAGGATTCGGCTGTAGAGAAATATTTAAACAATCATGCATGCATGCATGTATGTATGTATGTATGTATGTATGTATGCATGCATGCATGATTGTTGGTTGGTTGGTTGTTCCTTCTCAAGCCATTCATGGCTCATAAGGGCCGGTTTCCCGGCATATAGGTTCCCCACCTGGATGGGACACCAGTGAGCTGCAAGATGCAGGAGGAAAGAGTGAGAGAAAGTTGTGGCAAAAGAGTTAGCAGAAGTTTTGCCATTACCTTCTGCCAGAGCTGCGTGGAGCTTAGGTGTTTCGCTCATAAAGACACATATCACCCGGTCTGAGATTCGAACCCGCGATTCCTCGACTGCGAGTCCGCTGCTCTAACCACCAGGCCATATGCCTCCACACATGATTTTTCTTTGAGTTTTAGTCAGGTTTTTATTTAGAGAATTCGAGCTGGTCAGTAACAAAGGAACAAAACTTTTGGGGTTAAGAGAGTTCCCAGTGTTTGTAAATATGTGGTTGAGTTGGTGTGTTGGTTGAACAGTCGATGTATGCACTCAAGTGTGTGCATCTATTCACCTAAAAAATTTCTGATGGCAGAATCTTTGGAATGTCTTACAAACCTCCACTATGTTGTTAGATTGGATTTGGAGAATCAATGTCGGTTTCTTTTGTTTTCTTTGAAAGACCTAATATTTCTAGGTTTTTGAGTCAATTTGTTGATATATATCCTAATGCACCTATGATTTTAGGTACAAATGAGAATTTATAGTCAGAATACAAGAGTTACAAGTTCCACGTGTGTGAGTGTGTGTGATTATGTAAGTATCCGAGTATGTGTGTGTGTGTGAGTGTATGTATGTGAATGAGTATGTATTTCAAATTCCGTTGAGGTCAACTTAGTCGTTCATTTTTTCTGAGAACGATAAAATAAAGCTCCAGTCAATTACTGAGTGTAATTCAGATGATACGTCCTAGATTTGAAGAGAATCATAATACGTGATGCGAACAGATGTATATAAATGGTTGAAAGGTAGCAAACATGACGAACATGGGCAACCATCCAGAAAATGATCATCTGAACAGGAGATTTGTTTCCGGAAAAAAACTGAATGGTAAATTAAATCTACCAATAATGCATAACCAATAGCTACTGTATTGACTCAGTAACGATAACAGATATTAAAAGAAACAGCTCTGCGATTCCAGCTCTCACCATAAGGCACGAACCAGATACCGCAACGTGTCTAAAACTAGCTCGCAACACTGCTTGAAAACGGCACTCCACTGCGCGCACGCGCGTATGTGTGTATATGTGTACTGCGGTCACACTGTTTTATCCTTTCCAACGTCATTGATCATCGTATGCACGCACTCATAATACACACAGTGATTTTAAAAATATATCGATTAGCCAATTTGGCACAAGGCCGCAAATATTACAGCGTACATACATACATGCCGGGATTTTATCTACCCAAGGGAATTTGACAAAATGAAAGGAAAAGCGACGCCGGCAACAGTGAAAGCTTAAAATACTGTATGACCATTTCGTCTGGCACCTTACTGCTTCCACTTCACTACTCTTTGAACGGTTTATATATACCTACATAAAGTGGTCTTAGTCATATTCTGAGTTATACACACTTTTTATACTCGGTAAAAAACCTTTGTCTGACAGGAAGAACGCCGATATGAACGAATTGATTCAAATTCTTTCTGATTCTTAAGTATAAAAGGGGCATTTACATGGACCCTTTACACGTTAGAAGCAGCAGACTGATCCCTCTTAAATCACATCCGATTGTCTTTAAATAAAATATGAAATTAAAAAAAAAAAAGATAATGTTATCCAAGACATTGGAAAAAAATCTCTTAAGGTCATGCTTGAACCATCTTTAATCACAGATTTACTTAATCAGAGTTGACCCGGGGCAAAAATACAATAGTAACTATCTATGTAACCCACGAGAGACAAAATCATTTAGAGGTAGGACAGATTTCGTAAAGCTTATAAAAGTGGATAACCGATAACAACAATCAACGAGGCGAAATCTGAGAGTATTATTTAAGAAAGACAGGCGCTACAACATTAGCATCAACTACCCACCAACCATTCATTTGTTTCTTAGATAAGCGTGAAACCTAAAAAACATCTGATAAGTGGAAAGTCCTAATATTCATACTTTTTTTTCTTCCTTAGAATCTTTCTTTTACTGTCTAGTTGTTTCGGCGTAGCTAAATAATGTTTATAAGGCGTGGTGAGTAATGAGTGACAAAGAATAACTATGTATAAGAACTGCAAAAGATCGATTAACACGTAAACAGCCCATGTTAATGGCGTGACTATCTCTCTTTCTTGATTTGTCTGTGTATGTGCGCGCATACATATATATATACACGCATATATTCATATACAAACGTATATATATACTCATACATTCACATAGACACATACATTATACATATTTATATGTGCATGTGTGTGACGGGAGAGAGAGAGAGAGTGATCAGTGAGTGACCTAATACACATTCAGCAATAGTTCTGCGAATTGTGTATGTACACACACACACACACACACATATATAGGTACATACAAGCTCGGCAGTGTAAGTATGTGTATATGTGAAAAGCGAAAGAAGTGCGTGTTTTGTGTTTGCATTGCTGTTTACTTGGAAATTTCATGTGTGACAAGTGTAGACGTAAGCGAGAAGCGAGGCAATTAACGCAACTCTGACGAGATCGAGATCGTATAAAATAGCAATTAAAAATCCGATTAGACGGAGGACGTGTATGAAAATAAAAACCGAACAGGCAGTTAACTACGTAGAAGACGATGTATGGGGAGGATCAAAGTTATTAAATAATCTGTTTTTAGTTTCTATTCTTCTTATAACAGGCAGGCGAAACAAACTCAGTACATCTATCAGATACAACTAAATATTCACATACGTTAGAATATACGGATCGAAATCATCACTTCAGCTTTCTTTAAAATGTATTTGCCTGTATTTGATAGGAAAAATTAAGTCATTCTATAAAACATGGAAAAAAAAAAAGAGAGAGAGAGAAAAGTAAGATATAAAACTTGATTCGCACGCTCTGAAGCAATTACTAAACAGATATATCACATATATACACAACACACGACGTGTGCGCGCGCGCATATATACACACGCACACGTGTGTGTGTGTGTGCGCGTATATATACACCCTCACACATATGTGTGTGTATGTATACACACATATATGTTATTCGGCTATACAAATAACTAAGACTGTAGTATTTGTAAATTCATATATATAGCTTGCATGCGTAAGTGTGTGTGTGTATATATATATATATATATATATATGTATACACACACACACATATACACACACACGTGTGTGTGCGTGTAAGCGCGCGTCTAGACACACAATCTGTAGGTATTTATAAAATTACATATACCGCAGTCCTAGTTACGAATATATCCACATAACTGGTGTTTAGTAATCTACACACGAGAACAGAACATTAATCCGCGTGCATTTCAAAAATGCGGAAAAAAAAGCAGACGATATAGCTTACGAAAAGATTTCCGTGTTCACATATTTTGTGTATATATATTTTCTACGTTTCTTTTACATATTTTCGCACTAGCCCAGAATTTCGCTACATTTCTTTTCTTTTGCAAAATAGCACACACATACTCGTCCAAAAATGTGGCCAAGGATAAGCGATGTGATAAAAACAATAATAAAAATAATAAATAGATCTACTCACTCTCTGACGACAAAGAACGGGTCTTCGAGTGGCATTTTTCATGTACATTAGCCGTTTTATGTAAATAATGTAAAGTAGGTAGTCCGTCAAATAAGTACTTATTATATATGTGTGCGACACACATAGATATATATGATAAATATGTGAAGAAGTTAAATGATCAAGCATTTGGTGTCACTCAGCAACTGCCGGGACTCCATTTTAGCTGGACTGACTGCTGCCGGAAGTTCAATTACAAAAACGTCATATGATTTATGACATCACATTGGAATTTCCGGCATTCGAGCAGAGGATTATTTCTATTTTTAGAATTTTGCTGGGGATTTTCCCTTCCCTACGAGCACTTACCTTTTTTTCTTTTATTACCCTTTTCCTCCCTGTAATCCCTTCTTTATATTTGTAAAATAAAAGTAAGGCACATGACATAAAATTATGGTTAAAACTGATTTTACCCATCTTTAAAAATAAAATGATTTTTTTTTTTTCCAATTGAAGATCAATGTTTTGGAATGTCTAAAAAGTTCTCAGAAAGGGAACTATAGTTTCTCATCTGACGTGAGGTATAATTGAGGGAGTGTGTATACTTCTATTTTAATTATTTCTTTACTGATTTTCTTTATTTCCCTCTTTTTTTCTAGCTGCTTACTTTTGTGGAAAATTAGGTTCTATTTCCATTGCTCTAAAATTTCGGCACAGTTCCAGCCTTTTTGGAGAGAGAGAATGAGTCAACTGCATTAACCCCAGTATTCAACTGGTACTTATTTTATCGACACCAAAAGGATAAAAGCAACATAAAGTCAGAAAGAATGTTGCTAAACATTTGTCCTGGCACTATAACAATACTGCTAGCTCACTGCCTGCTTCCTTTATCTCACTCACTCACTCACCTACTCTCTTTATCTTACATTCTAACCCACCCTTCTTTCTTTTTCAACTGAAGTATTCCTGTATTTACTCTGCAGCAGGACACCTACCCCTGTCCATCTATATCTCTAATCGCTCATCAACTGGCACAAAGCCACCATCCCATCTTTACTACTTCCTCTTCCCAACTGAGGGGGATTTTGTCTTGCAAGTTACATGAAACCCTGTTGGTGCTGGTGGCGTGTGAAAAGCACTGATGCTGGTGCCACATAAAAGCACCGGTACTGGTGGCATGTAAAAAGCACTGGTGCTGGTGCTATGTAAAAAGCACTGGCAATGGTATCATGTATATAGAACCCTGTATGCTCTGCAAAATGGTTGGCATTAGGGAGGGCATCCAGCCGTAGAAGCCAAATGGACGATGGAGCCTTGTGCAAGCCCCCAACCTTACCAGCTCTTGTCAAACTGCCCAACCCATGCCAACATGGAAAATGAACATTAAATAATGCCCTTCATAATGCTGACCACTTTACAGAGTGCACAGGGTGCTTTTACACAGCACCAGTATGGGCGCTTTTTATGTGGTACCGGTACTTACGAGCCTGCAAGATTAGGGAAGCTCAGCTGGAGTGGGCTGCAAGGAACGTGCCTGTATGCATGGGCAACAACACTTTTACTTAACTTGATGTGTCTCTTCAAGCACAGCAAACCATAAGGAGTTTCAGTTCTCTGTCATCCCCTCTGTGAGTCCCAACATTTGTAGATCCTTTCTCACCACTTTGTTCTACATCTTCTTGGATCTTCCCCTTCCACTTGCTACCTCTACAACTAGATATTAGCACCTCTTAATGCAACAGTCTTCATTCATATGCATTACATGGCCATACCAGTGCAGTATTTTCTCTTACACACTACATCTGATGCTACACATAATCAGTTTTTCTCTCAAATCACTTACACTCTGTCGTATATGCACAATTACATTTTCATCTAAAAGGCAGCTACTGCACATAGTTTCATTTCTCTGTTACAGACCTTTATACTCTGATTTGTTGTTTGCATGTAACTGAAGTTCTGACAGGAACAATCCACCAGTATTCTTTGACATTGAATGTATTTATGCCTGCCATATCAGCGTAATTTCTTATATTTGTTATCTCAGAATCAACGTGTCAACAGATTTCCTTGTATAAAGATTTAGCTACATGACTGTATCACATAGATAGGTAATATCATGATATCTTTTGGTGGCATGAGTGCTGGTACCAGTGTACTGCTGTGCAACGTGACTATTTTGAAGGAGATGATGTTAGAACTTCGGTAAATAAGTTACTTTTTGTTAAACATAACTAGACCAAAATGTTTTTAATACCACCTTGAAAACAAACATTTTTTCACATCTGTACACAAGTATATACACTTATTACATGCTGAATTTTTTATAACTGCTATTACACTGAGTATGAGTCACTTGTTGCATCTACATGGATTACCTGCATCTCTACCCCTTTTGTGCATCAGGTTTGCTGTTATTTTCTGTTGCTTCTTGATTGCAAAACATATCCATGAAGGTCAGAGATTAATATTTTGGAGGCTTAACCAGGATAGAGTAGTCTGGTTATCAATACTATGTATCATCATCGTCATCATCATCATTGTTTAATGTCCACTTTCCATACTAGCATGGGTTGGACGGTTTGACTGTGGGCTGGCGAACCAGATGGCTGCACCAGGCTCCAGTCTTGATCTGGCAGAGTTTCTACAGCTAGATGCCCTTCCTAACGCCAACCACTTTGAGAGTGTAGTGGGTGCTTTTACGTGCCACCGGCACAGGGGCCAGTCAGGCAGTACTGGCAACAACCTCGCTCGAATTTTTATACATGCCAACGGCACAGGTGCCAGTAAGGTGATGCTGGTAACAATCCCGCTTGAATGGTGACTCCTACATGCCACCGGCACGGAAGCCAGTTAGCCACTCTGTATGTATGTATGTATGTATGTATGTATGTATGTATGTATGTATGTATGTATGTATGTATGTATGTATGCATGCATGTATGTATGTCATTATTCAGTTTCTTGTCAATAAGACAGAACCAGTTTCTAACCAAGATCCAAGGTTCTTTCATTGAAATTTCAACATTAACAACAGGGTATTCTTGTTTGTATCCATGTATGTATGTATGTATGTATGTATGTATGTATGTATGTATGTATGTATGTATGTGCAAATTTGTATGTTTTGTATGTATGTTTTGTATGTTTTGTTTTATGTATGTATTCTCATGCATATAGTTGCATAACTAGACATGCTCATATATATTTAAATGATAAACTTCAGGAAAGTTTTACAGATTTTTACAGTTCCTGTGATAGATTAGATCTGCAGACTTCAAATTAGCTTTCTCCTCTCTTGTTTTGAGAAGCCTAATTTCTCAAGATTGGTATTTAGGCAGTGTGTTACATATCCTAAGACCCCAATGATTACAGGTATAAACCTGAACTTGTAATCTTCATAGGATAACTGCAGATTTCTCAATAGTTCAACATAAGTGTTCTCTTTTTCACTGATCTTCAGCTTTATGTTAACATCCACTAGGCAGCTAATTTCCACAACTGTGCACAGTTTCTCTTCTTTATCCCAAATCATTATATCAGGTTTGTTGATGTCTTCACTGGGACATTCAACCAGTACTCCTTTTTGTCATGAGTGGCTATGGCTAATACCATACTGTTGGTTCTTAATTCTTTGTCCTTGGGGTTATCCTTCTGATAGATCTCATTACACAGTGTCCTAGCTACAACGTCATGTCTCATTGGTAGATAATATCATGATGACATTTTCAGACAACTGGTTATGATGTGGCTGATATCTTCAGTGTCAACTTCACAAAGTCTGCATTGGTTGTCACATCTCACTGCTTTTCCTGTATCTCTATCCCTTTTTTGTATCAGGTATTTAGTTGATGTTTCCTGTTCCTGGATTGCAAGCACATACCCTTCAAAGCGGGAGGTAGTAATCCGGCTATTGATCCATGATAGACTACTTTGATGATCAATATTACTATCATCTTGGAGCTTTCTACTTGGTCAAGGGATGCATTTCAACACTTGATGGTTAAACTATAATGCCAAAGGGATATGAGTTGACAGGCAAAAGCATTTTGGATCAATGTTAAGCCTCTGCTGCCTTGTTTTCATTGTAGGTTGAGGTGGTCTATGTCACTGTTTATGTGGAAATTATGTGTGGTTGTTAATATTTTTGGGATTTTCCCATCAGATCTCATCCAGCGTTCAATCAAGCAGCCCAAATGTTGGTATGAATACGGTCACTGCAAACACTTTGTGGGCCACTGCTTTATTGAATGTAGAGAGTTCTGAGGTCCAAATTTTCTTTATTCAGTTGCAGTATTCTTTAGTGACAGGTGTTTTGTTACAGGTGCCAGTGTAAGGTAATCTCTTCATTCACCCCTAGATACCTGTAACATTCCTCATCAGGTATAGGAGCTGTATGTATGTATGTATATGACGTGTGCGTGAGTGTATGTATGTATAAACATACACACACACATGCATACACGCATATACATGCATGTGCACACACACACACACCCACACACATTCTCTCTCTCTCTCTCTCTCTCTCTCTCATGCAGATATGCACACATATATAAGTGTATATAATTCTGAGTAATGCCACTCTGCCAGCTGACTGAATTCAATAAAAGAGAATATATATAATTGAAAAAAACCTACTTAGCTTACTCTCTGAAAACATTGTAATAGTATTTTGTTATAATTAGCTTCTTATAATAAAACATTATAATAGCTAATTCAGAAGCCAGAACAAAAACCACTGCTACATTTTTGTCATTTGCATATACACATTGAGTATGTTATACAAATGGCAATTTTAACGTAATGCTGTTTCAATTGCGTATGAGGTCTGATTAAAAAGTATTAGGACTGTTGCTATGATGACAAAGATAAAGTATGCTGAGTGAAGCTACATGGCACAGATTTATCTTGCACTCTGTCATACATACGCACTAAGTTATAACAATTTCACTCATTTCTGTTGTTTATGGCAGTGCTTGGAAGTAGAGTGTGTAGAGTGTGGTTGTCTCAAAATGAAGATCAGGTTTCAGCTGCACAGGATCTCCTTGATTGTGTCAAAGAATATGAAGACATTATAAAAACAGCCATAAGAAGTGACTGTCATGGATCTATGGCTATGATTCCAAAATCAAGGCTCAGTCATCCAGTGGAAGACACTACCAAGATTTCACAATGTTGAGGAGATCCAAGAGAATGTGACAAAGCAGCTGCTTGATATCCCCCAAAAAAGGAGTTTTGGGAATGCTTCCATCAATGAAAACAATGCAGGATAACATGTGGCTTCAGAAGGAGACTACTTTGAAGGAGATTAAATGCTGAGTTAATATGTGTCGTAAGTTTTCATTTTATAACACCTTCCAAAATTTTTGTTGACCAGACCTTGCAGACCAAGTTTATTTCAGAATAGTAGATTTCCTGCTTTATCAGTGAATGTATTATTCACTGTTTGCTTTGTAGCAAAGGAGACAAATTCTGTGACAACCAGGTGCATGTCAATTAATAAGGCCCAAGAAGGGTGAAACATGTCAGATGTTCCTGTTAGTCATTTTGGAATGATATTTGCCTCACTCAGATATATATCATATTTTTAGCCCTTTTGTTACCAACCCGGCTGAAACCGGCTCTGGCTCTGTAGTACAAATGTCTTGTTTTCATAAGTTTTGAATTAAAATCTTCCACCAAAGCTTAGTCATAATTAATGTTCCTAACACTAGCTTTATGATAACTGAGTTATTTTACTAAATTCTTTGTTATATTTAAAATAATTGAGAGAAACACAGAGCATTTCAAAATAAATACAGTAATGAAAGGGTTAACATAAGTTATCTATAAAGAGATGTTCTCTTGTACAAAAACCACATCGTCATACCTTTTAGTTGTGTATGTTATGTTATGTATGGTATACAAATGGCTATGTGTGTGTGTGTGTGCATGTGTGAAAGTGTGTAGCTTACTGGTAGGGTAGTTGGCTCATGATTTTAAGGTCATGAGTTCGATTCATGGTGACACATTGTGTCCTTGAGCAAGTCATTTTATTTCACATTACACAAGTCCACTTAGCTGGAAAAATTAGTTGTACCTGTAATTATAAAGGGCCAGCCTTGTCACATTCTGTGTCACGCTGAACCACTCAGAGATGTACATTAAGAGTACTTGTGTTTGTTGAGTGTTCAGCCACTTGCATGTTATTTTCATGAGCAGGGTCTTCTGTTGATCAAATCAAGTGAAACACTCGTCATTGTAACTGATGGAGTACCAGTTCTTTTTTTATGAATGTATGTATGTATGTGTGTATGTATGTATACAGACATATGTACATACATGCAAACTTATATATATCATCATCATCATCGTCGTTTAACGTCCGCTTTCCATGCTAGCATGGGTTGGTATGTGTATGTGTGTGTGTGTGTATATATCATCATCATCGTCACTTTATGTCTCCTTTTCAAACTAGCATTGGTTGGATGGATGATCACAATCCAGGTTATTTCTTGCTGGGAGCTGCTGCTCTCATAGTCTGCTTCATAACACAGAATGTGACAAGGCTGGCCCTTTGAGTTACAGGTGCAACATTCATACATACATAAACTCAGTCTACACAGCTGAAACAACATTAAATTAAAGTTGTCATAATCATTGTCATCGTCATCACCACCACCACCATCACCACCACCACCACTACAACCATCACCATCATCACCATCATTATCATCATCATCATCATCATCATCATCATCATCATCATCATCATCATCATCATCCCCATCATTGTCATTGTCATCGTTGTTGTCGTCATTGTCATCGTTATTAATGTTTGTGGTCGTTGTCATTGTCATCATGTTCACTTTCCATGTTGGCTTGGATGATTCAAAAGGATCCAGCAAGCTGCAAAAACCTCATTGTGTTCCATTGTCAGCTTTGACATGGTTTCTATGGCTCGATGCTCTCTCTAATGACAACCACTTTACAGACTGTACGGAGTGCTTTTCACGTGCTACTGGCACTGGTGAAGTTGCCATGTAAACTTTCAAGTCAGATAAAGGACAAGGAAAACGAAATATCTCAAAGAGGAGTATTTATACATGTAATGTGTATGGATGAGGACAGTTGTGTAAAGAAGTGCTGATCTTTAACTGTGGAGGTGACCTGTAGTAGAAGTAGACTCAGGAAGACATGGGATGAGGTGGTGACCTTCGAACTTTGAACCTCACTGAGACCTTTGGCAATGTGCTCTACTTAAGAAAATCCGTCAAGCCAAGTGTGCCTGTGCTGGTAGGGCATAAATAAAAAATCAACCTTTTAACGTCGGGCCTCATGGAGGCAAAGTGGCTGAGTATCTTTCAAGCATTTGGCCTGACGAGGGCAAAGTGACTGAGTTCCTTTTCAGCACTGGGCCTCATGGAAGCAAAGTGGCTGAGTTCCTTTCAAGTAGGCCTCATGAAGGTGAGGTGTCTGAGTTCCTTTTGAGTATTGATCCTCATGGCGGCAAAGTGGCTAAGCTTCTGGGCCACATGGAGGCAAAGTGGTTGAGTTCCTTTCAAGTGTTGGGCCTCATGGAAGTAATGGCCAAGACTTTTGGCATTATGTCATGCTTGTGAAGAAGCATCATCAGTCCAAACAAAATGGCAGTCATTACAGATACCAATATCACGCAAAAGGCACCCATGCCAGTGGCACATAAAAGCACCCATTATACTTTCAAAGTGGTTGGCATTAGGAAAGGCATCCAATCATAGAAAACCATGCCAAATCAGACTGGATCCTGGCACAGCTTTCCAATGTGCCAGCCTAGTCAAACATTCCAACTCATTCCAGCATGGACAACAAACATTAAATGATGATGACGATGATGGTGATGATATATATATATATATATATATATATATATATATATATATATATATATAATATATATATATATATATATATATATATATATATATATATGTATATATATATATGTACATACATGTATATATATATATATATATATATATATATATATATATTATATATATGTATATATATATATGTACAACATGTATATCATCATCATCATCATCATTTAGCGTCCGTTTTCCATGCTAGCATGGGTTGGACGGTTCAACTGGGGTCTGGGGAGCCCGAAGGCTGCACCAGGCCAGTCAGATCTGGCAGTGTTTCTACAGCTGGATGCCCTTCCTAACGCCAACCACTCCGAGAGTGTAGTGGGTGATTTTATGTGCCACCGACACAGGTGCCAGACGAGGCTGGCGAACGGCCACGCTCGGATGGTGTTTTTATGTGCCACCGACACAGGTGCCAGACGAGGCTGGCTGACGGCCACGCTCGGATGTGTGTTTTTATGTGCCACCGACACAGGTGCCAGATGAGGCTGGCAGGTGCCAGACGAGGCTGGCAGACGGCCACGCTCGGATGGTTTTTTTATGTGCCACCGACACAGGTGCCAGATGAGGCTGGCGGACGGCCACGATCGGATGGTGTTGTTACGTCCCCAAAGCACGGAGGCCAGTCTATGCGGTACTGGCTACGGCCACGTTCGGATGATTTTCTTGTGTGCCACCGGCACTGGTACCACAAAGATACAAATTCCATTTATGTTCATCTATTTTGATTTGTTTTGATTTGATTTGATTTTCACTTGCCTCAACAGGTCTTCACAAGTGTCACAAGAAGGAAGGTATGCACAGGTGGACTGTCTACGTCGCCGGGTCTTCGGATGGTGTCTTTATGTGCCACCGACACAGGTGCCAGATGTGGCTGGCGAACGCCACGATCGGATGGTTTTCTTGTGTGCCACCGGCACTGGAACCACAAAGATACAAATTCCATTGATGTTCATCTATTTTGATTTGGTTTGATTTTCACTTGCCTCAACAGGTCTTCACAAGTGTCACGCGTGTCACACACTTGCCTCAACAGGTCTCCACAAGTGTCACACACTTGCCTCTGCCTCAACAGGTCTTCACAAAGTGCCACACACTTGCCTCTGCTCAACAGGTCTTCACAAGTGTCATAAGAGGGAAGGTATGCACAGGTGGACTGACTACGTCGCCGGGTCTTTGGATGGTGTTTTTATGTGCCACCGACACAGGTGCCAGGTGAGGCTGGCGAACGGCCACGATCAGATGGTGTTTGTTGTGCCCACAGCACGGAGGCCAGTCGATGCGGTACCAGCTACGGCCACGTTCGGATGGTTTTCTTGTGTGCCACCGGTACTGGAACCACAAAGATACAAATTCCATTGATATTCATCTATTTTGATTTGGTTTGATTTTCACTTGCCTCAACAGGTCTTCACAGGTCTATATATATATAATAATATATATATATATATATATAATATATATATATATATTATATATATAATATATGTATATATATATGTATGTAGGTATATACATATATATACATATATATAATATATATATATATATGTATATATATATATGTATGTATGTATGTATATATACATAATATACATATATATATATATTATATATATATATATATATATATATATATATATATATATATATATATATGTATATATACATACATACATATATACATATATATATATATATATACATATATATATATATACATATATATATACATACTTACATATATGTGTGTGTGTATATGTATGCATAGTATAAATTGATGTGGGCAGCTGGGCGCAGTATAAACTGTATAGGAAAAATTTAGTCGTCACTAATTGTGTCTGTATGTACTACATGCTTATATATTATATATATCATGTGGATATGCATGTGTATGTGTATGTGTATGTGTGTGTGTGCGTGCGTGTTTGAGTCCAATTTTACATGGCGAAATACTAAACATCAGATACCCCACATTCATCGTGTCGATCTCTTCTTTGATTATTAAGTGTAACTAAAAGAGAAAGAAATATTTAGATGAAGAGGATTTGAAAAGCTATAGCGTTTGTATTCTTTCGAAGAAGACTAACAACTGAAGAGATACTACATAGTAATATGTATCTGAAGTACTTCACAATTGTCTGAGCCAACTCAATAGAATATTTGATCCATTACTACAGCATATTTAACACATGGACACATGCAAGAGGCTGTGCTGTTATCATTCTTCTGCCTTGTTAACTTTTCCAAACAAAGCATCTTTAATGTGCACTAGCATATAAATATTCATACACACGTAAAGACAAAAAAGCACTAATGTTTGTACACTTGGAAAGACAAAAATACATGCACATATATAAATTCTTATACACATAAGAACAGTTGCATATACACTGACAAACACACAAACATCCATAGACATCATAAACATATGGTGTAAATATATGTACAGGCATACGATGATTGATACATACTTAAAGAGAAACATATACATACGTGTTCATATATACATAAAGAGAACTAAAACATGGATGCTGACATTCATATACACAAAAACACAAAAACATACACGCAGATAATCCTTTAGATATTAACTCATATAAACACATTAGCATTCATATGTATACATATGTATACACACATCTACATACATTTATATACAAATAGACACACCAAAACATAAACTTTCATACACATGTAAAATCCAATGCATACAGATTCATAGTCATTCATGTATATACACACACACACACACACACACACACACACACACACACAACATCATGCACACACACACACACATACAAAACACATGCATTCATATATATATATATATATATATATATATATTAATAATTTAGCAGAAGGTAACAGAGTAACTCTCAAGGTCTGAAAGTTTCGTGTATTGATGCATTTGTCATTATGTATACAACATCATCGTCATCATAATCATCATCATCATCATATGCTAAACAATGATGACGATGTAACCATAATGATAAATGCATACACATACATATGCTTATAAGCCAACTCTCATAACCGTATAAAGACACACACATAAAAATTTCAGATGAACTCATAATGGACAAGCTGTTTGGTCTAAAATCCTTTTCCAATTGGACCATGCTACCACACTTTAATTTTGACTAAATGCATAGTATATATATATATATATATATGTGTGTGGTGTGTGTGTATCTATATATATATATATATATATATATGAAACCTTAGCGACTGAAGAAGGGGATTTTTCGTTGTGCTTATTGTCCTGTATCTCTCTTTTTTTTGCTTGTCTTGTTCCTTGGTTTGTGTCTATGTGTTTCGTCTCTCTATGTGTTCGACGTCTTTTTGGTGTCCTGTACACATATATGCGTGTATATGTACATGTAGAGGTAGGTACGTACATATATGTTTATATATATGCATATGTTCTATTTTATTAACATATATATATATATATATATATATATATATATATATAGATACACACACACACACACACACACACACACACACACACACACACACACACACACACAGAGTTAGTCGTTCATTTATACTGAGGATTTGGCCACTACTCGAATTTTACACTCTGTTGTCTTTCAGATGACTAATTCACATATTCAGATGATTGCATTCTTTTATGTGCTACCAATCTCATTGGTTGATCTGTTTTCATTCATCTACCCATTTGCGTAGTTGGTTGTGTCTCTGTTGAACAGCTTCCTGTTGTTTATTGTTATCTTTTTGTCATCCTGCTAATTTTTCAATATGTATCATGATACAATTTCACTTCTCTTGTTTAATATGCATATTTTTCATATAACAATATTGTGTTTTTCCACAATGCATAGTGGGCACTTCTCAGAACCTTTTACATTGGTTGTGAAACTATCTGTTTTTGTCCAGCTTATACTTATGTTTATTGTTTTCCCATTAAATTCCAAATATGTCAAACAAGTGTCCTCCATTTCTTCAACGTATTATGTATGTATGTTTGTATGTATATATATGTATGTATATATGTATATATATATGTATATATATGTACGTATATATGCATATATATATATATATATATATATATAATATATATATATATATATATATATATATATATATATATATATATAAGGGAGAGTTCACGGAAAAACAAAAGACGAAGACAGTGAGTGTATAAAACTAACAGGTGCATTAGTATAACGCTCAGGGATTGAAAAAGTCTTTTACGTTTCGAGCCTACGCTCTTCTACAGAAAGAGACACAGAAAAAAACAAGGAGAGAAAAAAAAGCAAGTAAAAAAGGAGAGAAAAAAACAAAGAGAGAAACAAGGGCAGAAAAAAATGTGTGTAGTGGCTACCAATCTATCTGTTTGTTATGTTGTGTAAAATTTTCCATTTGTTGTGTTATTGTTAAATTTATATATATATTATACACAGATACATACATACATACATATATTATATATATATATATATATATATATATATATATATATAATATATATATATTTGTGTGTATGTATGTATGTATGTATGTATGTATGTATGTATCTGTGTATATATATATATAAATTTAACAATAACACAACAAACGGAAAGTTTTACAAAACATAACAAACAGAAAATTCGTAGCTTATTCATCGTCAGACATCCAAAAGATCATTACAATTTCGTGCATTCAACGTTGATATTGTTCTTTTGGTGGCGCCTGTGGCAAAACACCACTGGAAGTAGCTAACAAATATACAGGACAATGACAAGAACAAACACAACATAATGAAACACATATACAACAAAAAAAGCCATGCAACTGCAAGACAGACATGTGGTAATGTAAAGGAAAATGAAAGTGTCCTGTAGTACTGGAGTCAAGAACAGGACAGACAGAAAGTCAGAACAAAGAAAGAAGTAAAGTATTAGGGAGAGAACACACACACACATTTATATTTTCTTTTTTTTTTCTTTTACTTGTTTCAGTCATTTGACTGCGGCCATGCTGGAGCACTACCTTTAGTCGAGCAAATCGACCCTGGGACTTATTCTTTGTAAGCCCAGTACTTATTCTATCGGTCTCTTTTTGCCGAACCGCTAAGTGACAGGGATGTAAACACACCAGCATTGGTTGTCAAGCAATGCTAGGGGGACAAACACAGACACACAAACACACACACACACACATACATATATATATATACATATATACGACAGGCTTCTTTCAGTTTCTGTCTACCAAATCCACTCACAAGGCATTGGTCGGCCCGGGGCTATAGCAGAAGACACTTGCCCAAGATGCCACGCAGTGGGACTGAACCTGGAACTATGTGGTTGGTTAGCAAGCTACTTACCACAAAGTCACTCCTGCGCCTATATGTATTTATGTATCATATATACATATTCAAAGCAAAACATTAGCGATTGTTTATAAAATAGTTAGTTATGTCATCTTATGTACATTTCAGTAACATAAAATCATTGGTTACATAATTCAAATTACATAATCAAGCCTTATGGTCAAATCATCAGAGATGTGTAATGTATAATATGTAACATTATTGGATTGAAAAGCTGTTGACCAAATTCACCACCGTGGAATGACAAGCAACTCTATGTACATATGTGTGTGCGTGTGTATATATATATAATATATATTATATATATATATATATATATATACTTTATTTAAAGCAGAAGAAAATTCAACAAAACCTGTTACTCTGAGTTTCCCGTTGCCGTTCATCAGACAGTTTTTGCTAGCAAAAACTGTCCGATGAACGGCAACGGGAAACTCAGAGTAACAGGTTTTGTTGAATTTTCTGCTGCTTTAAATAAAGCTTATTACTCTACCACTGGTATTTGAGTACTCTTTTTTCCACCTTGTTTCACATTTATGTGTTTACTCCGGTATATATATATATATATATACATGTGTGTATTTTCTCTTGTTAACAATTAGCACGGAAAAAATATATAAGTAGTTACCAGGGTAGCAAAAAATACCACGAGTAAAAAAGTTGTAACTCCTTGTTTTTAAAGGTAGAAACTTCAGGTTTACATGAAATATTTTGTATAATATATATAAATAAATAAATGGCGTTAAATGCAGGTGTTATTCAAATTCTTTTACTTCTGACACATTTCAAAGATATCACTGGTATAATTCCATAGGAATGAAATGATGTAAAACAAAGTAATCTTCTCTTCAGGGAAGAGAAGATTACATTGTTTTATGCCATTTCAATAACACCTGCATTTAACTCCATTTATATATATATATATACATATAAATATATATATACATATACATACATACATACATACATACATACATACATACATACATATATATATATATAATATATATATATATATATATATATATATATATATATATATATATATCAGCTTGAGAGTTGTGGCTTTGTGGAGCACTGCTGTTGGCTTTTTCTACACCTCCACTACATGGAACCTCCTCTGACACTTGGCATTTGGTGAATGAAGGAATTTGATGCTGCTGCCTTTAACTGCATTTCCTGCCATGAGATAAGCTCATCTGGAACTTTTGATAGTGGGAGATCCAGTTCTGCTTTGAAGACACCTACACCCATCTCATGCAGGTCTCTTAGGCTTTTGGGATGATATTGAATAGCTGTTGGTCCTTGAAACCCAAGCTGTTGCAGTATCTGGTCCTGTACCTTGGTGTGTGTGCATGTGTGTGTGTGTATGTGTATGTGTGTGTATGTGTGTGTGTATGTGTGTGTATATATATATATATATATGTATGTATGTATATACATGTGTGTGTGTGTGTGCATATATATATATATATATAACGGGAAGCTTTATGAAAATAGACAAAAGACGAAGGCAGGTGGAAAACAAACAAACAATTGTATTAGTATGGCGCTCAGGAAATATAAATAAAACAAGTCTTTAACGTTTCGAGCCTACGCTCTTCAACAGAAAGATACACAGAGAGAAAAAAAACACAGAAAGAAGGAGAGAAAAAAAATGCGTGCAGTAACTAACGAATCAACATGGCGATCTGATTTCGGCCAGAGGTCAAAGATCAAACGTGAGACGCGAGAGCGAAATAAGGGGAGATAATAGGGTTGATAATAGGGTTGAATGACCAGCTATTAAGGCGTAGGAGAGGTCTGGACGTGTGTATGTATAGGGTTGGTGTATGTATTAGTATGTATTAGTATGTATAAGGGTGTGTGTGTGTGTGTATGAGAGAGTATTAGTGCGTAGGATAGGTCTGGACAAGCTACCCTAGCTTATGAAGGCCTGAAACATCTCATAGTGTGAGCAAATGACCAACGAGCTTTTGGACATATTTCAGCCATCACTACTGTTGTTATTCAATGCAGGATCAACTTAGCTAATTACCGTTATCATGTTGAATACTTGACTAAATCAGAGCTTACATTATGGGAACTTTGACACCTTAACAGAGCACCAAAATCTCTCAACTACATTGATTTTATAAGCAAACACACAACATGGACCTGAGGGCCTTCAAAGCAAATGAGACACTCAGTTTCTTGATGCAGCATGGGGAAACACCTCATTGTTTTTTGTCCACTAGTTAATGAAGAAGAATGATTATTCCTAAGAATTTCTACTGATGACAATCTCCACATTAAGATCCTCAGAGTACCTACAAATTCACTACAGATGCTGTCACAATCACAACCTCTGATGACGTACCTATAGATCACACACACACACACACACACACACACACACACGCACACACATGCATGCACACACACACAACACACACACACACACACATCATTACAAATATTTTATTACAAAGCTCATCTTTCTCTCCTAGGCCAGAAACTCTGTGTGTATGTGTGTGTGTGTGTGTGTGTGTGTGTCTGTGTGTCTGTGTGTCTGTGTGAGTCTGCATACTTGTCTATCAATCTATTTATTTGAATTCGTGTGTGGGTGAGGTATATATATACATATATATATATATATATATATATATATATATATATATATATATATATATATATATATATGTATGTATATGTATATATTATCCTCATTTTCTTCATCATATTAATATCCATAAGTTGAATAGAATGGAAGGGTGCCACCAACCCCAACCTGTTTCCAAGTAAGATAATATTTCCCTGTGCTAAACATTTTTTGTAGAAGATTGAAAACTGAAAATGAAAGGCATAACTTGTTTGATGGTGATGCTCATTTACAACTATCACCCAATGCCCCAGAGTCACAAACACGCATAAACAAACAGCCTAGTACACACATATGCATTACACACACACACACACAGATGGCTGATGGATGCATGGATGGATGGATGGATGGACGGATGGACAGCTGGATGGATATACAGATAGATGGATGAATAGATGGATAGATAGAGGGATAGATAGATATGATGATCTTTTTCCACCTACCAGATACACTCATATGGTTTTGGTTGGCTCAGGGCAATAGTAGAAGATGCTTGTCCAAGGTTCCACACAGAAGGAGTGAATCTGAAACCATGTCGATGGTAACTGAACATTGTTATCAGACAACCATGCTATATATGTACATATATGTATATATATATATATATATATGTTAATAAAATAGAACATATGCATATATATAAACATATATGTACGTACCTACCTCTACATGTACATATACACGCATATATGTGTACAGGACACCAAAAAGACGTCGAACACATAGAGAGACGAAAAACATAGACACAAACCAAGGAACAAGACAAGCAAAAAAAGAGATACAGGACAATAAGCACAACGAAAAATCCCCTTCTTCAGTCGCTAAGGTTTCATCTACTAAACGTTTCGAAGGATAAAAGCGAGACGTATACTTCGAAGAAAACTTCCTTCCTGCGAAAAGCAAATCAATTAAAATTCTGAGATCTTTTCGCAGAGGGGTAAAAAAAGCAAGACGGTAACGACAGTACAAACATATAAACAGTAAAAAATATATATATAAACAGTGGAAAAATAAATATATAACAGTGAGAGACAGGACAAGGAGAACAAGATAAGAAGGGCTGTTAACGCCAGACGAAAAAAGTATTGCAAACGCTGGATTATAGTGGACGACGAGAGAGAAAGAATGTCGACCAGTAGCCTTAGAAGGCGGGCGAGAAAAGACAGGATAGCAGTTACGACGGAAGTATCGTCGCAGATGGACGACGGGAATGGGGGAGGAGGAGCAAGAGGAAGAGAGAGAAGAAGGGGAATGGTGCGAGGAGACCATGAAGAACGGTGAGGGGGAGAGAGAGAGGAAGAGACAAGTTAAGTGAGGGATAAAAGACGAAAAAGGGATATATATATATATATTATATAGTAAGGCATACACACACACACACACATATGTATGTATGTATGTATGTATGTATGTATGTATGTATGTATGTATGTATGTATGTATGTATGTATGTGTGTATATATATCCATTTTACTATGCATGTTTAATGAAGGCTAAGTGTTTGCTACAATTAAAATGTAAATCTGCTCAATACATTTAATTCTCAACACATGAATAGAATATCGATTTCTCTTGCAAGAATATTTTAAACAATATAATAAAATTGAAAATACACAAGACACTGTTGGATTAATAAGAACTAGTAGTATCTTTCAGTGAGAATAATGAAGTTTTCTTGAAATGTTAGTGTTAATGGCAGCAAATGATAATTTAGAATTTAAAATTCTATCAGAAAATATATAAAAACAAGACTAATTCTGAGAAATAATTATATGTTTATTCAAAGATCTGAGTGAACATTTTGATAGAAAATTGAAGGTTTGTTCCTTCAGAATATATTGGCTTTAAAAATTAGCTCATTACATGTACATTTTATTTCTTTGGTGAACAAATCCTTGAAGTGTGCAAGCATGCTTTTGATAAGTAATGTTATAATTATATTTATTCACACTCATATATGCATGCTCACACACATGTGTGTGTGTGTAAGTCTATGGATATGGAAAAAAAATGGATCCTCTGTTAACTTTGACTGGGAATTCTAGATGAATTGATTGCTAATTAATTTAAAGTGGTTGAGTAGCCATTGACACTTGTTCCCTTAATGAAGTTTTAGTGCAACACTGTGTATAATAAGGTTGGCCCTTTGAATTACTGGCTCATTTCACTTGTAGCAATCGGATTTGATCTTGTGTTTTGCCACAAAGAAATCACAATTCAATCATGTGTGCAAACCCACTTGTTATATCCAATTAATTGCTGTTGTTCACATGATAGTTTAGTGGCTCATCTAGACTTTCTGTGAACACAGCTTATAAATATAGTCACATTTGCCACCAATTTCACAGTGTCATAGATGTCAGAGCTGCCAGGACATTTTTATACTTTCACCTCCTTCAGCATTTTCTCTCTTTATAGCTGTTTTTCACAGCTACATATTCAACCTGGAACAACTTAAGAAGAAGACACACCATGGCACTATGAATATGTATTTAATAGGTAAAAGTTAGCCTAATTGTTGAATTCCCAACAATGATTTCCTGCACTTGTCATATATGTTGTTTTATCTGAATATTTTTTGCTTGTATTGCATGAGTACTTTTTCTATTAATGTAACAGTAAATCATGTTCTAAAGCATAGAGAAACCTGCCTACCCCATTTCATACACAAGTCTTGAGGTTACCCAATACTATAGAAAAGAGATACTGATCAAGATGCCATACAACACAGTTGAACTGAGGATCACATGTTTTCAAAGCAAAGTTCTTAAGCTCAGTGTCGATATATAAGTACACATGCATATGTATACACACATGTAAAATACTTATATTCTTGCATGTATGTAGATATGATAGATATATGTATGCATATATATATTGTATATATGCTTGTGTGCATGCATATGTATACAGAGGTTGTACAAAATAATGGAAACACCTTCAAATTCAAACAAAGCTTGAAAATAGATTGGATCAGTCAGTATGGCATTCAAACGACACTTGTACAACTACAGGTCCTCCTTCAGGGTCCCAGGAAGATGATTCATCACATCCCTGGCCAGCTATGTGTGGCAATTCATATGATATCAAGTGGAAGATCTTAGAACGGTTGGGCCCCTACATCAACAGGAGAAGATCTTGCAAGCTATGTATAGCTGAGTGAGCCAGAATACTTAAAAACTCCCTGATACCTGGATCATTAAATACTCTCCAAGAAATCTTTACACCATGCATCCATTTCATGTACTACTTGCTGCAGCATGGAATTCTCTGTTTGCTGACTAAGCCTGGAAGAGTCCTTGTGATCCATTAGCAGACCAAGGGATAGATCCCTTATTCCCCATCTCCATACAGCTGGCCTTACTATCACCGGACATTTTATTCTCTGATGACCTTTTGACCATTGACTGTAACAACTGTCCGCCTCCGAGAGGTGAAGAGTTAAATTTGTCTTCAGACTAGAATCTGATGAATCATCCATGAAGCTATGGCTTTCATGGATGTGAAACCATTGGTCACACTATGACCAGACACTAATTTTATTACTTTAATATATATATATACACATATACATATACACACATATATATATATATATATATATATATATATATATATATATAAATAGATGAGTGTATTTTTACCTTGTTAACAATTAACACGGAAAAATAAATAAATAGTTACTCCATTTTTTATTCATATATATATATATATATATATATATATATATATATATATAACTGAGCTAAATGCAGCAAAAAATAAAGTAATGGTCATCACTACTCTAGTTGTCCCTATAATAATCCATAAATAACTTATTCTTTTCTGAATGCTTAATGAAATAGCAAGACAAAATTGTGTAGCAAGAAAAATAATGCCTTTAAGTAGAATACACTTGAAATCTGACATAGAAAGATTATGCTTAATGCAAATATAGAGAGTATGTATCTTATGCAACTAGAAAACAGTTCTGAAATATCCACTTTAGGACTTCAAAAAATAGCATGTAAAAAATTAATAGAAAATTAATACAAATAAGTATAAAACACAAACAAAATAAATATCTGCTTTCTGTATTCATGGCAGCTTACAAATTCAGCTCAGTGACTGAAATGACAAATAGTTGAGTAGAAAGAAGGAACAATAGAAACAGTTACAAATGCAGAAATAGCATGCCATAATAGCATGCCATAATAGCATGCCATAATAAGCTAAATAAAAAATCTGCTCATATAAGGCCAATAACTGACAAATATTGAACAGTGAGAGAGAGAGAGAGAGAGAGAGAGAGAGAGAGAGAGAGAGAGAGAGAGAGAGAGAGAGAGAATGGGGTACAACTTTAGCTGAGAATGCAGTATTCAAAGTTGAGACAAAAGATTCTTGATTGTGTTACTGGATCAAAGTTAGAATTACCAAAATCAAGCAAAAGAAGCAGAATATATTGTGTATATTCAGTTTGTAGATGTTGGAAAGAAAAACTGGCTGATGCTATTAGTGTCTGAGGTAACAAAGAATGCCTTTATAGACGTAACAAAGTTGAGTGTTTTCATATATTGGAAATTCTGCCAGCATTATGAAATATCAACAAAAAGAGGTGCTATAAACATGCACCAAAAAAGGATTTTAGAAAAAGACAAAGTTATCATAAACTGGAATATGACAAGACGCACGAGATGGAGAGAGTAAAGCTAATCAACTTGACATTGTTGTGAAGGATCACAACAATTCCAACAGATGATAAAGTATACCAAAAAGTAATGAAAAATATCTAAATATAAAGATGTGGAAATAGGGATTATCAAAATGTGGGGACTGAAATAGGGACAGTCCTAATAATATTGTCATGAGTATGATTAAAGTGATGAAGGAAATCCATAACCAAAACTCCACGATTAACACATTTATACAACACATAGAAAATGGTTCTGTTACGTTTGGCATACATATTTTTAGAGTACTTTTGATACATTAGGAAAATAAAATAATATACATTCCCATGATACACAGCCATGTATTTAGTAATGCTGCAAAGCATGCAAATAAGAATAGTAATAAGAATAGTAGTACAGTTCTATATTTAAGAGATGAGAAATTATGTACATTATTTACATTATTTACATTATTTATATTCGACGGGCATATGGCGTAGTGGTTAAGAGCGCTGGTTACTAACCCCAAGATTCTGAGTTTGATTCCAAGCAGTGACCTGAACAATAGCAATGATATTATTAATAATAATAATAATAATAATAATGATGATGATAATAATAATATCGAAAAATACCTTAGGAATGAGAACTCAGGTTCGAAATTTTCTCAAGACACCTGTAGAAGGCTGGAGGGTATATCAGCTGAAACGTGTTAACAACAAACAAGATGAGGACAAATATCCGTTGAATGTTAATAATGTAAATGATGTAAACAAAGAATAGTAGTGTTTTCAAATTTTGGCATAAGACCAGCAACTCTATGGGGAGGGAAATAATTGATTCGATCAACCTCAGTGCTTAACTGGTACTTATTTTATCAACCCCGAAAGGATGAAAGGCAAAGTTGATCTTGGTAGAATTTGAACTCAGAATGTCAAGCCGGATGAAATGCTGATAAGCATTTCACCCAGTGTGCTAACGTTTCCGCCAGCTCACTGCCTTCCATCCTATATTAATAATGAGTTTATGTATTTGCCACAAGGGCGAAGGATGAGGAGGACAATACAGAGACAGATATGATGAAATGATACAAAAAAATCTTTTTTTACTCTTACTCTTACTCTTTACTCTTTTACTTGTTTCAGTCATTTGGCTGCGGCCATGCTGGAGCACCGCCTTTAGTCAAGCAAATCGACCCCGGGACTTATTCTTTGTAAGCCCAGTACTTATTCTATCGGTCTCTTTTGCCGAACCGCTAAGTGACGGGGACGTAAACACACCAGCATCGGTTGTCAGGCAATGCTAGGGGGACAAACACAGACACACAAACACACACACACACACATATATATATATATATATATATACATATATACGACAGGCTTCTTTCAGTTTCCGTCTACCAAATCCACTCACAAGGCATTGGTCGGCCTGGGGCTATAGCAGAAGACACTTACCCAAGATGCCACGCAGTGGGACTGAACCCGGAACCATGTGGTTGGTTAGCAAGCTACTTACCACACAGCCACTCCTGTGCCTTTTAATAAATAAAATTAAATTAAAAAATTAAGTATACTACTTTTATTAAGGCAGTGAAAGGTGGTGAGCTGGCAGAACTGTTAGCATGCTAGGTGAAATGCTGAATGGCATTTTGACTGTCTTTATGTTCAAAGTTCAAATTCCAATGAGGCTGACTTTACCTTCCATCCTTTTGGGGTTAATAAATTAAATACATGTGAAACACTATGGTCGATGTAATCGATTAGTCCCCTACCCCAAAATTTCAGGCCTTGTGCCATAAGTAGAAAGGATTATTAACATAAGATGAAAAATGAGACCTGTCAAATGATGGATGAACTGTGAGGTACCAAAAGTTAGCCAACAGCTTGTATATAACCAAGTGGATATATATATTTGTGTGTGCATGGCTAGTGACATGTGTTTCATTTGAGAAAGGCCTGGAAAAAATAGGTAGCCTCATCTCCACAACTTTTAAGATGGTAGTAGCAGATCAAGGGAAGTTAGTGACAAAGGTGACACCCCCATCATGCTGGACTTAGAGTTATGATGTCAGACAAACATTTAGCATGAAATTTTATGGCCTAGGCTATCCATTAAGTTAGATGGCACTGCAAAGGATCCCTTTTTGCCATTTTGACCATCTCTGACATTCTTAGGCAAGATCAATTGTCTTGACTTTGTTTTGCCACTGGACATTTTTTTTAAGAATAAGTGAAGTGAGTTTTATGTGTGCAAAGTTCTTTTCCGCTGTAAAAATAAACAAAATATAAGTAAAAAAAGAAAAGAAACAAAAAAAAAACTCATCCTAGTCTGGCATCTTCCTCTGCAGTTGCTAAGTCATCATCAAATTTAATGGTTGAGCTATCATTTTTGGCTCTACTGTGTGTACACTATTATTAAAATAGATGAACTAGAATTAAAACGCACCAGCTGCACAAAACAATTTCAAATTAGCATAAATATTCATGAAGAAAATGAAGAGATGAGTTTAAGAAATCAGACAAGAACTATACAATATAGACAAAATATATTGATTTTTATAATCGATATCAGACCTCACATTTGAAGGGAAGGAACAGTTGATTATAACAACCTTTGTATTTAAGAGATGAAAGGACAAAGTTGACTCTAACAGAGTTTGGACTCAATATATGAAGGAGCAACTTTCCACTGATTACTCATACACAATATTTTTCTCTGTTTATGTTTTATTTAAATGAAAGTCTATTTCTAATTACTTTATACACTAGCAGCCTCCCTGTTTATCTGTCTGAAGTCAAAAGACACTCTCTTTGTATGTAATCCATATATCTTTGTGTTTCTTGTTCTAGTCTTATGTCTCTGAACTGAGTGTTTTCAGTTTTAAAATTTGGCTTTGCTTTGTTTTCATCCTAGTAACTTTTACTCTTTTACTCTTTTACTTGTTTCAGTCATTTTGACTGCGGCCGTGTTGGAGCACCACCTTTAGTCAAAGAAATCGACCCCAAGACATATTCTTTGTAAGCCTAGTACTTATTCTATCAGTCTCTTTTGCTGAACCGCTAAGTTATGGGGGCGTAAACACACCAGCATCGGTTGTCAAGCGATGTTGGGGGGACAAACACAGACACACAAACATATACATACACATACATAAATATATATATACATATATACGATGGGCTTCTTTCAGTTTCTTTTGACCAAATCCACTCACAAGGCTTCGGTCAGCCCGAGGCTATGGTAGAAGACACTTACTCAAGGTGTCACACAGTGGGACAGAACCCAGGACCATGTGGTTGGTAAGCAAGCTACTTACCATACAGCCACTCCTGCAAATGAACAAAAACCAACTTTTTCCATGAGCCAAAATCAAAATCATAATGATTTCAGATTAAAAGCTGGTTGATTTTGAGGAAATCATTTTATTCAGGTCTATTTTTTGTTCTTTCCATTAATTATTGTATTCATCCTTAACGATCATTATGTGTGGTGTGGTGGTGGTGGTGGTGGTGGTGTATGTGTATGTGTGTGTGTGAAAGAAAAGAAGTTGAAAATGCACTTTAAGAAAATTAAGGCTGTGTGGTAAGTATCTTGCTTATGAACCACATGGTTCCAGGTTCAGTCCCACTGCATGGCACCTTGGGCAAGTGTCTTCTACTATAGCCTCAGGCCGACCAAAGCCTTGTGAGTGGATTTGGTAGACAGAAACTGAAAAGAGCCTGTCGTATATATGTATATATATATATATATATATATATATATATATATATATATATGTATGTGTGTGTATATGTTTGTGTGTCTGTGTTTGTCCCCTCAACATCACTTGACAACCAATGCTGGTGTGTTTATGTTCCCATAACTTAGCAGTTTGGCAAAAGAGACAGATAGAATAAGTACTAAACTTACAAAGAATAAGTCCTGGTGTCGATTTGCTCGACTAAAAGCGGTGCTCCAGCATGGCCACAGTCAAATGACTGAAACATGTAAAAGAGTAAAGAGTAATTACTTGACCAGTTTCACAATTTTTGTGATTTTTCAAAAGTACTGAAATATGTAGAGTCTGGTGGCTATGCTATATTTGTCTGGACTTTTAGAAGCACTCCGTCGGCTACAACGATGAGGGTTCTGGTTGATCCGAATCAACGGAACAGCCTGCTCGTGAAATTAACATGTAAGTGGCTGATCACTCCACAGACACGTGTACCCTTAACGTAGTTCTCGGGGATATTCAGCGTGACACAGAGAGGCCCTTTGAAATACAGGTACAACAGAAACAGGAAGTAAGAGTGAGAGAAAGTTGTGGCGAAAGAGTACAGCAGGGATCACCACCATCCCTGCCGGAGCCTTGTGGAGCATTAGGTGTTTTCGCTCAATAAACACTCACAATGCCCGGTCTGGGAATCGAAACCGCGATCCTATGACCGCGAGTCCCCTACCCTAACCACTGGGCCATTGCGGCTCCACTTGTCTGGACTAAATGTTTTGTAGTTGTCCATCACAGATTATTTGTGTGACAATTCTTCATTTTTGGTTCTTAATACTAGCGGTCAAAGTCAGCTATCTGAGTTTATGCTTGACTACTTTTCGTACCTTTGTTTGGTTCTGGTGGTTTTAGTGTAGTTAGGGCTGGATAAATTTGATTGGTTTGTACCCTTGTGACATTGGGAAATGTATTTAGGGATGTGAATACATTGATTATTTTTGTTGATATTAATCTTTTAGCATTCAGATTCCTCTGATAAATGTAATACTTATTTATTCAATTCTGCATTGTCTTGTGGCTTTCATATTTCGATGATGTGGTTGTTTATTTTTAGAATAACATTGTAGTGTAAATTTGTTGCCTATGAATGGTGAGTCTAGTTCTCACTGTAAGTGTCATTTGTAGAAAAAGAATTATTTTCTGGCGTGTATATATTTGTGAGTGTATATATATATATATATATATATTATATATATATATATATATATATATATATATATATATATACTAATACATGATTATATAATAATTGTATTAAAGGGTGTGGATAAACCCCACCAACAAGCTTGAAATAGATGCCAAATGGCTCTAAATACCACATCTACACTCTGTTTGTATGGGTTGAAAGTGAGCAGATGAATAAATAAGATTTTTTAAAAAGGATTAATTATAGATCAATTTCTAGTGTGTTGGTGGGGTTTATCTGCACCCTTTAATATAATTATGTTTATATAATTATATATTAGTATAAATTTTTACCTATATGGTTTTATCCTTAATTATGTATACACACATGCACACACACACATGTGTATGTATATATATATATATGTGTGTGTGTGTATGTGTGTGTGTGTGTGTGTGTGTGCATGTGTTTGTACACACATACACATACACACACTCATACATAATTCTTATAACTATTCGCTTTATATAGTTACATTGTTGTTGTTTAGCTCCAGATCAACCTTATTACAGCAAATCTATGATCAAAGGCAATCCATCCATGACTCTCTAGTCTTTTTTATTGGTATATAGAAATACATTATCTAATGTCTTTCCTTGTTTAAAATAGTGCTATGTGAATTGATAGTAATTTGCCCTCTATTTTTAGCTGGTCAAATAACCATATAATAGCTTCTTCATTGGCTTGAAAAAGTAGTTATAAATTTCCATGGCACATTTTAAATGTTTTGATGCAATCCATGTATATATATATATATATATATATACATTATAACAGCAATGTGTATATAAACATGTATGGATGCCTTGATGTTTTTGAGCAAATTTATGTTAGTTAATGCAAATTACTTAGCAAACATTTTCTCTTTGTTTTCATTTTTATTTCCTATTTAAAAATATGAATTTTAGATGTTTTCATTTGCTTATTTCCTAGAAGTTTACCTCTAGACAATATTCTATTAAATTATATTCTTTTTACATTTTCTCTCACACTTTTTTTTATAAGATATTGAACATTAAAAAATATCCAAAATTTACTGCAGTAAAGAAGGATGAAAATTAGTATTTCAAAGCAGTTAAATTAATTGAAGTGAAAAGAAAAAAAAAATGCAAAATTCAAACTGTGAGTGATGAGAATAATGATTAGCAGGAAATGTTGGATTGAAATGGAACATGTATCTCCAAAGTTTTTTCATTAGGAATTCTTTTCCATTGTAATTTTAATGACGCAGAAGATGGGTAAGAATTTAAAATGGAATATTTCTCTGCTGTCTTGTCATGTTCCAGAATAACTATTTATTTGCGCAGTAGACAAGTAAAGCACTAGGCTAAACATTTTTTTTTACAACATTGAATGAAATATGTTAAAATATTTGACCAAGTTCAAAAAATGAAAAAAAATTGAAAAAAGAATTGCCTTGTAGAATTTTCTTTACAATTTGAATTCAGTTCTATCCAGGTTCAAATCTGTCATTCATCCTCCTTTCAGTTATAATGAGATAAATAGCAGTCAGGTACCAGAGTTCATTTAATCAACTACATCTACACCCAAGTGTTTGTGGTTTTTGTGCCTATGCTGAAGATCATTATTATTTGATAGGATCCTTAGAGCAACAGACAAAATACCTGTGAAGCGAAATGTTTCTAACAGGTGGCTATTTAGTTTGTGCACTAAACAGATGCTGTTCTATGTTGTTAGTGGGGTAGCTAGATGGTGTTTCACCTGGGTAGACCTTTCAGTTAGCTGCTCATTGCCCCCAACCCCACTTCCTGTACAAGCTTATACAGCAGACTCAAAAGTTCCATCCCCATAAAAACATCATCAATAATGGACCCTTTCTGCACCCTATTCCTAATTATGCTACTTTATGTTGCACTGATTTAGCCTCTGAAAACAGAACTGAAGCCAGCTGTCCTTATGATGGCTGCCAGTTAGTAATGCTTGAAGTCTGTTAGAAGCTTTATATTGATCTAAATTGCATCCCACCAAAGTTAGATATTTTCCTGATCCTCTTAGTGAGGTACACAAATTTGCTAGAGAATGCACAAGTTTGTGTGAATCCAGCAACACTTTGAACATAAAGTATCAATCCCTTGGCAAAGTCCCTACCAAAATCTTTTGTTCTGTATTTTGCTGAGATAAAAAAGGTTAATAGATATAATCCTAATCATTGTGATGATCATCCTATGATGAAAATTATGATATTGTGTAGTCAAGGTCAGCAATATTCAAGTAGACCTATGATCTATTGCCTTAAGGAGTTGTAATTGTTGATTTAGTGAATGAAAATAGATTTTATCAGCTGTAATGGATAATTGAAGCAAAACCCATAAACGTTTAACTATAATGTTTATTGTTTTGCACATAATGACAAACTGAATTAGCCATTTACAGTTAACAACAGCAATAATTACAGACAAGGGATAGGAAACCAGACTGCTTATGAGACATTGTGTTCAAAGAAGTTACTTAAGAGACATTGTGTGAGTGTTAGTTCACTCTAGCCAAGATCCTGGATTTGTCTGTGCAAATGTCTGGAACCATTGCATGGCAAGAATAGAAACACATGTTGCTCGGCAGCCTCAACTTTCTGGATAAATTTTTGGTGTCAAAAGCAGGCTTTTATAGGGTACCAGAAGGATATTCTAGTAAATTAAGACATGTGGTGGCTTGATGCTAATTGTTTGCTTAATAAAGTAATCATGTGCAACTATTGTGGTTTGGTTAGTGCTTGACCATGTAACCAATGGTTCAGTTTCAAATCACTGCTACGAACTATTCAGCTCTGATCATTCCATCTTTTTCAACTACAGTGTATCTATAACTACATTATCAAATGCATCCTTTTTATGATGAAAGAGTGTGATGTGAAGGAGATTTGGATGATATTTCTAGCTGGCAGAGAACCCATGTAGAAATCTCTTTTCTCTTGATTAGGTTTATGACGATGTTGCTCTGGATAAGAATAACAATGAAGATAATAATAGTCCTGGGAGCCATGGAGATCAGGATCATTGTCGTAATATTATGATGATGATGATGATGAAAATGATGATGACAATGATAATGACAATGATGATGACAATGATGCTGATAATAATGATGTTGATGATGATGATGATATGGTAATGATGAAGATGACAAGGTGAATAGAGAATTATTCACAATAGAATATCATCATCCATTTGCATACCATTTATTTATCAATGCATATACTAAAACTGCATTTTAGTGAAATGCAATCTTAAATGTGCAGCAACATCCTGACATGATGCTTAGTTTGAAGTGGATGAAAAGCTTAGGATAGAAAGGTCAGAGGTCATTTTCTTGGATTTTTATTTTTATTTTTGTTTACTTCATGCTTGAATAACACAGAACAGTATCATGAAAGCATGAACGAATCTCTACATTTGATGAATCAATAAACTGGAAGAATGCAGCATTTGCCAATTGTGGGTTCATCAAAGCATCCTGTCTTCTTTCTTATTTTTCATCTTTTCCTTGTTGTTGTTCTTGCTGTTGTTGCCATTTTTGATGTTGCTGATGTTATATTTTGTCATTCGCTTCATTCTTCATTCTTCATTCTTATTAATTCTGTTTATTTTCTTTGTACATGTGTGCCTTTGTGCATGCATGAATATGCATATAAATATATATGACCCTATCTATCAGAAGACGCATGCACATACATATACATATATGCATACATATATTTATATACATATATTTATATACATATATACACATACATATGTACATAGACACATACATACATACATACATACATGCATTCATACATACATACATACATACATACACACACACACACTCACACATGTACACACACACAAGCATAATATAATATATATATATATATATATATATACATGATATATATATATAATATGTATATATATGTGTATATATATATACACACATACACACACACGTATACATAAACACACAGACAAGCATACACGCTCACACACATGCACTCATGCACACATGCACACACACACAAACGCATGCATGCACACACATATGCATACATATAATATTTCAGAAATATATTCAAACAGTAAATATTTCAAACGAAAAGCAGGCTCAGATTACCAGTTGAGTGATCAGTAACATGTAACTCACAGTGCCGGAATTAGGAGCCTTTCAGTTATAATATATTAAAGAATACTCTATGCTTATGTATTGAATCTTGTAACTTAATCCTTCTTGTGAATCAAGACAAGATAATATATATATATATATATATCTATCTATCTATCTATCTATCTATCTATCTATCTATCTATCTATATATATATATATATATATATATATATGTATGTGTGTGTGTGTATATATAGATATATATATATAGTTTATCATATATCGGAAAAAGATGCACACTCTAAAGTATTGAGGAGTAATGTATTTATATGCAGTTTAGTATATGTCTGATCATAGAGTGACCGATGGATTCTCATCCATAAAGGGCTTAGCCCCATGGACGACTCGCCAAATTCTAAAGCTGAAAGCATATTATTCTTCAACTCTTTTCTAAGAATTATATGCCAAATAATTCTTAGAATCATCCATGGTTGTGAAACCATTGGTCACTCTATGACTGACATATACTTAAGTGCATATAAATTTATATATATATATAGGTGCAGGCATAGCTGTGTGGTAAGAAGCTTGCTTCCGAACCACATGGTTCTGGGTTCAGTCCCATTGAGTGGGACTTAGGTCAACCAAAGCTTTGTGAGTGGATTTGGTAGACAGAAGCTGAAAGAAGCCCAATGTGTATATATATATTAATAATAATAATATGACAACAAAAGAATAAATGAGGCCTCGATATTATGTAAATAGAGGAATTTATCTATAGTATCCTTAAACAAGAATGTTGTTGACAGTGACTTTAAAGTTTCAGCCATTGTTGGATGATGGCTTAGCTGGTGAAAACTTCAAAGTCACTGTCAACAACATTCTTGTATAAGAATAATAAATTTGCACTCTACAAAAGTATGGAGTAACCTATCAGATTAATGTAAAATTGTTTTTATTATAACTGAACATAAAAACAAACATTTATATATAACATCATCATCATCATCATCATCACTTAGCATCTGCCTTCCATGCTGGCATGGGTTGGGTGGTTTGACAGGAGCTGGCCAGGTAGAAGACTATCTCAAGCTACTGTGTCTGTTTTGTCATGGTTTTTATGACTGGATGCCCCTCCTAATGCCAGCCACCCCACAGAGTGGACTGAGTGCTTTTTACACGAGACCAGCACAGATGAGGTGGGTATTGGCATGGTTTTTACAGCTGGATGCCCTTCCAAATGCCAACCACTTCACAGTATGGACTGGATTCTTTTTATGTGGCACCAGCACTGGTAGGGTCACCATGTAACTTTCAAGACCAAGAATTTTGAGATGGGAGGGGACATTAGAGGAGATGATCTTGTGTCAGATGATGACAGATTCGAGTGTGACAGAGAGACAAAGAGGCAGAAACAGGTGTCTTGCAATACAGGAGGTATATGGTTACCCGGCCAGAGACAGAGAGGGAGAGAGACTGCGAGAGGAAGAGAGAAAGAGAGAGGTATCAAGGAAGAAGACAGAAACAGTGTGTGTGTGTGTGAGAGAGAGAGAGAGGGAGAGAGAGAAAGAGAGAGAGAGTAAGTGAAAGAAAGAGAGAGAGAGAGAGAGAGAGAGAAATACACAGTGACAGCTCAAGGACATAGATAGAGGTGGGATATTGCAACTGATGAACAACAGTGGGGGTAGAGGAAGGAATGGCAGATATAAGAGGGTGTTCTAAGGAAATCCCTCACCACTGCTTGAAAACTATTGTTTGTATGTTTACATCCCTGTAACTTAACAATTTAGCAAAAGACACAAATTGAATAAGTACCATGCTCAAAAGTAAATAAATAATAGAGTTGGTTCATTTGATTAAAACTTCTTGAAGGTGATGATCCGATATGGACTCAGTCTAATGACTAAAGCAGGTAAAAGATAAAAGATATATGTATAAAGCACTCATCCCTCTATCATTTTTCTAATTAAGGCAGTATTCATTCAGCTGATGTAATAATATGAAAGCAGAACTGTACATGTATCATCCTCATTTATGCTACCAGTTATCTCCCACATTGAAATCACTTCCTTTTGTTTTTTTCTATCCAGCATCTCAACATTATCCCTTGCCACTTTGTTTTTTCTCTCCCAAATCTGCCATCATCTCATATCTGCCATCCATACCTCTATTCCCACTGTTGTTCATCATTTGCCATATCTCACCCACCTCTACTTTTGACCTCGATCTGTCACTGTGCATCTCTAACACACACATGCATGTACACATGCACACACACACACAACCTTCTCACTTCACATAATCTCCCCATTTCTCATGTATCTACAATTTTATTACACTGTTGCTCTCTGTCACTAATTACCTTCTCTCCCGTGACACTCATATTTCATTTACCTTTTCTCCCTACGCAAACTGATATTCACCATTGATCACACCACACCACACCTCCATCTACACCCTTAATCATTCACTGCATTCACTTCTATTCCCATCCCTAATCATCCGTCACTCCTGTCATACTCTATAAGCTCACCCGTCCTTTTTGATCCTCTGTTCCTATTCTCATTCAGACTCACCTGTTTGTACTTTGAGAAAACACCTTAACATTTCATCACCCACATTATTATCTCAGCAAAACACTTATTCCTGTCATCTCCGGCATACCTTAGCCACTCAGTACCACTTCCCTCTCAACTACATCCCCATTTACTTAAAGGAGTTTGTTTTGTCAGTTACTTGGTAACCTCTCTAGCACTGGATACACAAAAAGTCACCCTGTACACTCTGTAAAGGGGTTGGTGTTAGGAAGAGCATCCTCATATATATATATATATATATATATATATATATATATATATATATATAATATATATATATATGTATGTATGTATGTATGTATATATATATATATTATGTATGTATGTATATATATATATATTATATATATATATAAATATATATATATATATATGTATGTATGTATGTATGTATGTATGTATGTATGTATGTATGTATGTCATTATTCAGTTTATTTCAAGATTTCTTGCCAATAGAGAAAGAACTGGTTTCTAATCCAAGGCTCCTTCATTGGAATTTCAACATCACCAACAGGGTATGTATGTATGTGCAGATTTGTATGTTTTATGTATGTATTCTCATGCATAGAGTTACATATCTAGACATGCTCATATATATTTAAATGATAAACTTCTGGGAAGTTTTACAGATTTTTACAGTTCCAGTGATGGATTGGATCAGTAGCCTTCGAATTAGCTTTCTTCTTTCTGGTTTTGGGAAGCCTAATTTCTCAAGATTTAGGCAGTGTATGCAGCTTTGTAATGAGAGTAGAGTCAAATTTATTGTGACAAACCAATTATATATGTATATGTGTATGTGTGCACATGCATATGTGCATACTGTACATGTTTATGTGTGTGAGTGTGTGGCTAGCACCCGGTCAGTTACTACTTGTTGATCTGATCAACAAAACAGCCTGCTTGTAAAATTAACCAGCAAGTGGCTGAGCACTCCACAGTCACGTGCACCTTTAACATGATTCTCAGGGAGATACATGAGACAGACTGTGACAAGGCTGGCCCATTGAATTACAGGTACAAACTCATTTTTGGCAGCTGAGTGAACTGGAGCAATGTGAAATGAAGTGCCTTGCTCAAAAACACAATGCCCTACCAGGTATTGAACTCATAATCTTATGATCTTGAGCCAAATAAACTAACTACTGGGTCACACACCTTCACACACACACATGCACACACACACACATATAGGTGTAGGTTGGCTGTGTGATAAGAAGTTTGCTTCCCAGCCACATGGCTCTGGGCTGAATCCCACTGTATGGTACCTTGGGCAAGTGTCTTCTGCTACAGCCTCATGCCAATCAAAAGCTTGTGAGTGGATTTGGTAGAGAAAAAAGAAACTGAGAGAAACCCATCCTATGTTTATATACATGTATATATAATTTTGTTATACAGTTTCATAATAATCAAAACACATCAACTTGTAGGATGTCAGAAATGGCTAGGTAGAATAACATAGAGTTCACAGTGAAATAAACATTGAATACATCAAATGTTGGTAGGATAACATAGGCATGCAAGTAGCAAATCCAATTTATAACTATAGATACAATACAACTCTGAGATTGGTCCCTGATGTGACATAAGTATATAAATAAACATAAATAGTGTGCTGCTTTGCGAGCACTGCATATATATATATGCATATATAAAAATATATATATACATACATATGTATATATATATATATATATATATATATATATATATATATATATGTATATATATATGCATATGTATATGCATGTGTAAGTATTGTATGTGTCTCTGTGTGTATGTGTATTTGTTTATGTTTGCATTTTCCAAAAATCACTCAGCTAAAGGCTGTGACATTGCTGTTATTTTCCCTAGCAACAAGTCAGCTACTGACTCTGTGCCTTTGAAGACTTCTGGAATAAGATACCTCTTACTTGTACAACAGGTAAATGGTTTGTAACAGGAAGGACATCCAGCCATAAAACAATCCCTTAATAATATAGTCTATATTTGTCTAAACCATGACAGCATGAGAAAATGGATGGAAATGTGAACAGATGAACTAATAAATTTGAGCAAGGTCCCCTATCAGAGGGTAATTTCTTCCCTTCATTCCACTAGTCTTGAAGGCCCTGCAGAAAATCACAGATGTTGCCCTTTCACATTTCAATAAATCATTAAAAGAAAACAAAATAAAAAGAAAAGTCTATTGATTTCTTTTTGTGGCCGGTAGAGAGTTATTTGTGTTGTGATATTCACATCATTTTTTAATTAAATATATTGAATCAACATTCAAAATCAGAGAATAATCTTAGCCTCTTGCATATCAGTACACTGTACTGTTTATCAGTTAACACAACTCTCTTTTGACCAGTTAGAAGGCTGATATTAGGGGCAATAGGTTATGAATGGTTAGACATTCTCACTTTCAATCTAACGTACATTTATATTATTGACATCACAAGGGTAAAAGAGCAAAGTCAAAACCCACTGGCATTTGAACTCCATAGGCAGAAAGAAAAGGCTAAAGAACATAATGTATTTAACCTAATACTCTTTCTCCCTCCTCTCTCTCTCTCTCTCTCGTTCTCTTTCTGTCTCTCTCTCTCTCTCTGTCTCACTGACTTTCTCCCCCACCTCTCTCTCTATATATATATTAACCTATACACACATACTATTTTTACATTTTTATTATCATCAAATACAAACAGCAGCTTACAGATTAAGATTAAAGACTTCCATTAAAAGTCTTGAAGAGAAAATCCTAACTTACTTTCTGTCTCTCTCTTCCTCTCACTCACTCACTCACTCTATTTCAGTTTCTCTTGCTCATTCACTCTCTCACTCACTCTTACTCTTTGTCCCTCTGTCGCTGCCTGCCTGTCTGTCTGTCTTTGCTCTTATCTCTTTTTTTTCTACCAACCTACTTCCCACTTCCCTCTTCCTCACTGTCCACTTCTAGCACAGAATCGAGGGCATTGATAACTCCGCCCTCACTCAACTCTTATCCACCTCCCAGGAATATTTGGAACTATTTCTTTGTTGGACTTGCTATAGAAGTACAAAAAGCAAGAAATGTCAAAAGCTGACACAGTCCACTTGTAGAAAGGCCAATAGATATAGTTACAGTCGCTTAGGGGATGTAAGCTGATAACTCTCTTCCTGAAGTGGCTTTACAGTAATGAAAAGATACACACCATACTATGGCATTTCTCGAGTAAAAGTTTAATGGCATATTTTGTATGGAAGGTCAAAGTGTAATGATTTAATGCTACACAGGTTACATTTTTGTGAAAGTAATCAAATAAAAGATATAACGTTTTATAGCATTTCATAGGCTTTTTGATGCACGTTTTGTTTGGCAGATCAAAGTATAATAATGATACCAAGTTTTATGATGGCAGGTCTTTTGGCTATTTTATAAAACACATTCTGCTATCCATCTGCTACCCATGATGGCTGATAGCCAAGACTGACAGAGTGCCATACCAAATAATTTTATATTATTCAGTTTTATCTTCCCAGTTGTGAGTTGATTTTTGCTTTACTTTCTTACTTTCTTATATTTCATTACGTACCTCATTTCTTTGGGTTTCATAAGACATGTCCTAACAATCTAAGAAAATAAGTTTGATTACATTATTTACATTATTTACATCATTTACATTATTTACAATTGCCGGATATTTGTCCTCATCTTGTTTGTTGTTAACACAATGTTTCAGCTGATATGCTCTCCAAGCATTCATCAGGTGTCTTGGGGAAATTTTGAACCTGGGTTCTCATTCGTAAGGTATTTTTTGATGTTATTATTATTATTATTATTATTATAATAATTATTATTATTAAGGTCACTGCCTGGAATCGAACTCAGAATCTTGGGGTTAGTAGCCTGCACTCTTAACCACTACACCATATGCCCACGGGCATATGGCATAGTGGTTAAGAACGTGGGCTACTAAACCCCAAGAATCCAAGTTTATCTCGACAACTTCCTGCATGAGAAATGCTTCAAACTAGGCAATGTGTTTCTCCCTTTTTACGATTAGAAAATGTGATTTAAGAGAGATTTGTCTGCCAATTCTTGTTTGTTGAGTGATGCTATAAAGTTTCCATTATAGATTCATTGTCTTTTAATTTAAAATCATGGCTGAATCAATGCGTTCTTTTATTTCCTTTGATGTGATAAAGTAAACACTAATAATACACACTATTGATGCAATTGCCCAATGTTTCAATAAGAATTATAAACATATTTCTTTCTTTATAATCTTCAAAAGAAGTGGGTGTAAAAACGATGGCATGGTTGTGTGGTAAGAAGTTTGCTTCCCAACCACATGGTTCTGGGTTCAGTCCCACTGGATGGCATATTGGGCAAGTGCCTACTACTATAGCCTCAGGCTGACCAAAGCCTTGTGAATGGATTTGGTCGACATAAACAGAAAAAAGCCCATCATATATATGTGTATATACATGATGGGCTTCTTTCATCCCATCATATGTGTATGTGTGTGTGTGTATTTGTCTTTCTGTCTGTGCTTGTCCTCCCTCAACCCCACCCCACCCCTGCTTGACAACCGGTGCTGGTGTGTTTATGTCCCTGTAACATGGTGGTTTGGCAAAAGAGACTGATAGAATAAGTACGAGGCTTTAAAAGATAATTTCTGGGGGTTGAAACAGTTGACAAAAAGATCCTTCAATGTGGCGCTCCAGCATGGCCTCAGTCTAATGACTGAAACAAATAAAAAGATAAAAAGATACATGAATATACACTTACATCCATCCATTCATATAAGTATGCATACATATGTACAAAGACACGCATGCATACACATGCAACACACACACATACACATATAGACACATAAATCAGGTGCAACTTCCTGGTATTTATACCAGCACTTAGAATTTTAAAAATCTAAGCCACATAATTGAAGGAGAGTATACGTAGGATGTGAGTATTCTGGTCGTAGCCATCCCTCATGAAATTGAAAGATGTATATTAACATCTTTTACATACTGTATCATGTGGTTCAAATGACCATTTTCTCTCTTAGATTATAGCAATTTATTCTTATATGCAACCATAACAGGTGGTGATTTGTGGAATGCATATACAAGGAGTGCTGAAAAGTTCCTGGCTTTGGATAAAAGAAAATATAGGAGGATCAGTTAATTATGAACATTTATGATTTTATTCAACATATTCTCCTCTCAGATTCACACACTTTGCAGTGGTCCTTCAGTTTTTCTAAGCCCTGTTAAAGAACTAAGAAAGTTGGGCCTTTAACCAGGTCTTTTGTGATGCCCTTACAGCCAAGAACTTACTAGTACCCCCTCATATAACATAAGATTACAGGGACATGTCAAAAGTAAATACTATCTTTCTGTTCTTACCACTAGCTTAAAGTTGCACAGAGGAAAACTTAACATGGCCTCTACTAATCAACAAAGAGCATTTGAGAGTCTAACATATTCAGGGATAGTCCTGGGTATGACTTTGATTTGCATCCAGTTGTGGAGATCCTGGTATGGGAGTTCCAGGGTTTTGAGGGGCATAAAACTTCCTCTTAGCCACTATTGTCCCCAACTCAGAGTTGTAGCACCTATCAGGGTCCCAGTTACAGGTTACTTAGCATGTCAAGGAACTGCCTTCAGAAGAAGGCCATTTACAAATGCCCCAACATACCCAAGGCATTTGAAGCTCTTCACTTTAGCTGCTTATCTTAGAGGAAGTAACTTCATTCAAAACCTGCATCCTGATAACTATTGGGCTTGTAGCACTTGTTGCACTAGACCAATATAAGTTTGAAAGATGAAGGAGAGGGCCTGGCTTTGCACAAACTGTGCTCACTGTAATAATAAACCCCTGCTGCTTTGTTGGATAATCTACAGAGCATTTAAATAAGGCTAAGGGAGTAAATCCTTATAGAGAATTCAGAGTGTGGTTCCTAAGGCAGATATGTATGGTTATACTTAATGAATGTCTGGTTTCCTTGCAGCACCATGGACACTGTGAACATATTAACATGCCTTTCCATTGTGATGTATCAACAAGTGAAGAGATGATAAATGTACTTGAGGCTAGGCACTTGCTTTTGGAAACAGCCCAGGCACAACAGAAATGGTTAAGCTATTGTCTCTGCAATACTGATGACCAATGATGGAAAGGTTGACCATACTCAGGGATATTGGATATGATCTACATAAACAGTATAATGTAATACATACTCAATGTAATCAACATTCAATAACGCTTACTTCCACAATTACTTGTTGGGAAGGACACAGCATTTCATTTTGCAACCATAATGTACTACCAAGTATATTAAAGGTTTATAAATCAACATTGTGTTTTACCTTTTTGCGTTAGCAGTGTGATTCAATCACTTTCTAGGGGGAGGGGGAGGAAGAGGAGAAGAGGGAGGAGGAGGAGAGGGAGTCTATAGAAATTAGTAACTACATTCATCTCTTATAGAGATTTTTTAAGTAGCTGCTTTGCTTGCTGCAAGATCAGTGACTGGTTATCACTTATTTTTCTATATATTGTGAGCTGGAGTGGATTACTGCTATTTCTAGTGAATGGGTGTCCACCACCGAGGATGAGTAAAGATAGCTTGAAACTGTATGGTCTTGTGGTCCTGTTGTCTGCAGGAAGATGGTAGGAGTTTACTCCCCTGCTTGCAATATATATCAGGTACAGATTGCATTAATAACCAACTGGAGGTTTCTCCTGGGGTTAAAAATGGTAGTAACATCAGTTCCTATGGGATAGCCATATTGAAGTGGTGATAAACATTACTTCTACAGAAATTCTACAGACCTTAGATCCAACACTGTATTTGTATTCATATTTGTATACAAAACATCGTAACTTTCAGTGTGGATCTAAATTCTATAGAATATCTGTAGAGATAACTTTAAAATGACTTACTTTTACATAATTGATACTTGAAACACCAACCACACAATTCACATAACTCACATTCTACACCAAGAGTCAGCACACTAACATAGCTAGAGTGTGTACCACCTGGGGCAACCCTTCCATTTGCTGCCTCTGGTCCCCACAAAAAACACGTATTGCCTACAAGAGACCCAAAAGTGCCGCCCCTACCACCCCCATATAGCTATCCTAGTGGGTCAGCAACAGGTGGCACAGCCCTCAAGAAGGCCATTCAAGTGTTCTCTGTTGATGCTTGGAGATACTGCAAAAAATTTTCAAATTTAATGTATTTGTGGGCCATTTTAACCATTGATGACTTTTAGGTAGTATTTTGTGTCACAACTTTTACTTATCTAAGCACTGCAAGGAATGGAAACTGGTATAAGACATTGATATTTATGTATGTGAGATACAGAGTAATGTGCATGTAGGCCATGGGCAAATGTAAAATGAGGAAAAATGTAAGCCACTGCAAAAAGAAGTTGCTGATCTTTATTCTACCCATGCAACACTTTCATTTCATACTGTACATCTGTGTTTCCAAACTTCAGAACTAATTTTCATTTCATGGAATGCTGGAAATTCAGGTTAAATTTCATGTGTCTTTGAATAACACTATGGATGATTTATGGAGGGTTGCTGGCCAGTTTGACTTGTCACCAGAATGGGTGCTGGTCTAACAGATTCTCTTATCACTGCTTGCCAAAATTATCTTCTAATGCTAAAACATATAATAACCACTCAGATGGCGCATACAAAATGTGAAGTCAACTCAACAAAATAAGAATTCACATTACACTCCTCCTCCCCATCCCCTCCCCTCCTCCCTTCTCTCCTCTCCTCTTTCACCTCCCCCTCTCCTACTACCTGCTTCCTCCCCCCTCTCCTACTACCTGCTTCCTCCTCTCCTCTGCCCCTCTTCCTTCTTCTCCTCCTCCCTTCTCTCCTCTCCTCTGCCACCTCTGCCACCACTGCCACCTCTGCCACCTCCACCACCTCCACCACCTCTGCCACCTCCACCACCTCATCCTCCTTCTCTTCCACCACCACCACCGCCTTCTCCTCCACCACCTCCTTCTCCTCCACCACCTCCTTCTCCTCCACCACCTCCTTCTCCTCCACTACCTCCTTCTCCTCCACCACCTCCTTCTCCTCCACCACCCCTCCTCCTCCTCCACCATCTCCTTCTCCACCACACCCATCTCCTCCATCACCTCCTCCTCCCATCCCTATCCGCCTCTCCCCTCCTCCCTCACATCCTCCTCCTTCGCCTCCTCCTCCATCTCCTCCTCCTCATCCATCACCCACTTTTCCACCCCTCCTCCTCCTCTACATTCTCCTCCTCCTCTACATTCTCCTCCTAAACTGATGAAACATTAAAATAACACCAGAAACTACAAACCACAACAAATCCACAATAAATCAAAATTGATGTAGCAGTATTCAAATGCAATTCTGCATTCCCAAAAGACACTGCTGTGCACATCTCTGGAACACAAAGAGGAACATGATGACACAGCTGAGATTCACATATAATTTTTTTGAAAATAGGATAATGATAATAATAAACTTATGGTAGAGTCATGCCATTTTATAGAGAAAGAATTGCACACTCGAATCGACTATTAAAATTAAAACAACAATGCTAAAAATTACAAAATCAAAAACAAACAAGCAAATAAAATGGTTCACATCAGTAATCAAAAAGTTATTCTCCACAGATATGTCTGAATATAAAACTATGAAGTCAGAAGCCACAGCTTAAACAAATTACAGCAAAAATGACAGATGACAGAAGTATAAAGTGGAGATGAGCTAGAAGAGATTTGTTTTTAAATTATACAGAAGATTTTTTTTTAATGGAAATCTCGAGACCTCTGAACATACTAGAAAATCACTTAAAAAAGCAAGTCTGTGTGTATGAGTGTATGTCTGTGAGTATGCATTATATGTACGTACATATATATATATACATATATATATATATATATACATATATAAATACATATACATATATATATAATATATATATATATATATATATATAATATATATATATATATTATATATATATATCATCATCATCATCATCATCATCATTTAGCGTCCGTTTTCCATGCTAGCATGGGTTGGACGTTTTAACTGGGGTCTGTGAAGCCGGGAGGCTTCATCAGGCCCAGTCAGATTTGGCAGTGTTTCTATGGCTGGATGCCCTTCCTAACGCCAACCACTCCGTGAGTGTAGTGGGTGCTTTTTACATGCCACCTGCACAGGTGCCAGACAAGCTGGCAAACGGCCACGAACGGATGCTGCTTTTACGTGCTACCGGCACGGGGGCCAGGCGAGGCTGGCAATGGACAAGAACGGATGCTGCTTTTACGTGCTACCGGCAATATATATATATAATAGGTGTAGGAGTGGCTGTGTGGTAAGTAGGTTACTTACCAATCACATGGTTCCGGGTTCAGTCCCATTGTGTGACACCTTGGGCAAGTGTTTTCTACTATAGCCTCAGGCTGACCAAAAGCCTTGTGAGTAGATTTGGTAGACAGAAACTGAAAGAAGCCCGTCGTATATATATATATATATGTGTGTGTGTGTATATGTTTTTGTGTCTGTGTTTGTTCCCCCAGCATTGCTTGATAACCAATGCTGGTGTGTTTACATACCCATAACTTAGCGGTTTGGCAAAAAAGACCAATAGAAGAAGTACTAGGCTTACAAAGAATAAGTCCTGGGGTCGTTTTGCTTGACTAAAGGGGATGCTCCAGCATGGCCGCAGTCAAATAACAAACAAGTAAAGAGTATATGTATATATATGTATATGTGTGTATACTAATATGCATGTGTACATTCTTGCATGCGTATATACTCATTTAAATGAGTACACATGTGTGTGTGTGTGTCTATGAGTGTGTTCATGCATGCCCATATACAGATGCACATGCTCGCTTGAATACAGACATACACGCAAAACCACATGAGCACGTTCACACACCCACATATACAACTATATACTTGCACATATCACCCCTTCCTACTTTCCCTTCAACAACCCGACTGATTTCCTGTCCACAACACGGTCGATTTCCTGTCCAACTAACTATTGTTGCTGATATATTGATATACCAACATCAAACCATGACACTGCATGACCTTCCTTGACTAATCACAGCACACTTTACGGTAATAACGATCAACTTCTTTCATTCAAATTCAAAATGGCTGAAGACTAGCATCATGCTTGAAACTCAGAGTACCAATGAATTTCAATCAAACTATTTTGATCCAAACATGCAACTCCCAATAAACTTGTTGAATGCCTTTCTTTTGTTTGTCCACTCACTCATACAATTGCTCCAGACTCTGTTGAGCGCGATTTGTTAACATCTGACCAACAGTTTGCAATGGAGAGACAACCACTACCATACTCACTGAGGAATATCCAAATACCTCCAAGGAAAATCTACTTGACATGACTTACAGGGAAGATGGAAAGTGTCATCTATGGAAATCTATTCATCACTACATCTATGGATAAATTCAGCTTCAAATCCCAAAAGTGCCTAGCCATGTATGAAAGACCTTGAGAACTTTGGGACTGACCTATGGAACATTATATGTCTATATATGTGTGTATATATACAATAATAATAATAATAATAATAATAATAATAATAATAATAATAATCATAAAGGGTCAAATTAATTAATTAATTAATAATTAATAATTTTACCAAGTAGTTTGGTATGTTACAATAACCTTTATTGTTAACCTTATACAAAAATTTTATAATTAAAGGCATAATTATAAAATTTTATATATATATATGTGTGTGTAAGGAAAACAGCAAATGGAGATACAATTAATGGAAAACAGTTGATTTACATCAATTATAATTTATTAATTAATTACAAAAAGACATAATCTCAACTTACAGTGGTTTCAGTTGGCATGATTCTCAGTTCTAACTGCCACAATAAGTGATTCAATTTGGTATAACTAATTACCTACAATGATAACTATCACTACTATTATTGTGGTGGTTAGAACTGAGAATCATGTTAACTGAAACAGCTGTAAGTTGAGATTCCGTCTTTTTGTAATCAATTGATAAATGATAATTGATGTAAATCGATTGTTATCCATTAATTGTATCTACATTTTCTGTTTTCCTTGAATACTGATAAACTCCAGTTTATTTTTGTCATTACCTATCACTTATGAGCATTAACATCAATACTCATTATTAAATATAGGTAATACACCAGTGGATTCATTGGATACAGGTTATCCATCACTAGCCACTACACATTCTTTATTTTCTCTCCTTGTTTCTTTCTGCATTCCTTTCTGTGGAAGAGCGTAGGCTCGAAACATTAAAGACTTTTTCACTTCCTGAGCATTATACTAATACATCTGTTTGTTGTCTACACCACCTGTCTTTGTCTTTTGTTTTTTTGTGAATTCTCCCCTATACACACACACACACACACACACATGTAAAGTAAATGAGTGGAAATTTTACTGGTGAGTGTGTTAAATTATAAGGCAGGCACCAGATAGTTGTGTCAGTGACTTTTGCACAACCTCAAATTTTAGATCCAATTAGGCTTACACAACATCTCACAGACCCTCTCTACCTTACTGACATATTCCAGAGATAATCCAGAGCAATATATCCAATGGTAATATAGTCCACAAGCTCAGGAATGTGTGTGCTATGATCCCAAGCATAAGCAATAGATTTCCAAAATGTCTAATGCCATTCCCTGCATAGTTGGTTTTATATCTAAGTTATCTTCTCCTAGAGACATGCTTTAACAATATATGAGTGCAAGCATAGCTGTATGATAAGAATTTCACTTCCCAACGACATAGTCAAAGGTTCAGTCCTACTGCATGGCACCTAAGCAAATGTCTTTTATTTCATCCCTGAGTAGGTTTGGTAGACAGAAACTGAAAGAAGCCTGTTGTATCTGTATATGTGTGTGTCTTTGTATTTATGCTACACAACTTGACAACCACTGTTGGTTTGTTCACATCCTTGTAACAAAGTGGTTCAGTGAAGAGACTAATACAATAAGTACCAGGTTTAAAAAATATTAGTACTGGTATTGATTTGTTTGCCTAAATACTTAAGAGTGGTGTTCCAGAATGATCGCAGTCAAAGATAAGAAAAAATATATATACACACACATCCACACACATCTCCTGATATAATAATGAATGTTGTGTTTTTATATATTTGTATATATATATATATATATATATATATATATATATATTAATCCAAAATCACACAGTAGGGGTGAAAGGAGAAGAGAGAAAATAGTAATTCAGTGAAGGAGAAGTAGTGAGAGTAATAGCCATGACTGAGAGGGAGTGAGAGAAAGTAATAGCAATGAGAGAGAGGTGGCAAAGAGAGTGTTGTGTATATTCTACTATAATAATCTACTATAGTAATATTCCTGTGTATTTCTCCGTTAGAGCATATAAATGAGAAAGGAAGGCATGATCCACCAATGGAAGTGGGATGGTGAAAAGTCAATGGTGAAACTAAAATCAAATAGGGCTTCAAATCTGTGTAAGTATATGTGTGTGCATGTAAAAGGGAGGAATGCGAATGTTTGTGTGTGTGTGTGTGTGTGTTGTGTAAAATATATTTATATATTTGAGTGAGTGTGTATGTGTTTGTGTATGTTTATTTAGAAAGATACATAGAAAATAGAATTTCAGATACATGCGCATTTACACATACACATGTATATAAACACACTTAAAAAGGAAGGAAGTAAGCTGTGACAAATTATAGAAAACTGTGTTCACTACAGACTGTGCTACTCATGCGCATAAATGTATACATATGCACACACACACACACGCAACACACAGAGTTGAAGCACTGTTTGGTTTTTTTTTCACCTTTTTTTGTACCCTTTTTATATATAAGCTACTACAATTAGCTCTCGTTTCTGATGGCACGGGGCCAGCTAGTATAATAATAAAAACATAATATAGATTATAGTAAATATTTTTTCCACCTAAATACTAATTTAAGATTTAAAAGAGGAGCAGCAATCATACTGCTGAGACTGAAGTTAAATATCTAATGCTTGTTGGCTGATCCCATTAACAATCACACTGAAATTTGATTTCCTTCTTTCTTAGATTTGATACATAAATCTTGTCAAAACCTCAGTTCCATTTATTAATGAATCAAAAAAAAAAATGAAAAAAGAGGAATCTTACACTGTCCAAGTGAGGGATATATCATCCATAATTATAGGGTGGCGAGCTGGCAGACACGTTAGCGTGCCGGGCGAAATGCTTAGCGGTATTTCATCTGTCGTTACGTTCTGAGTTCAAATTCCGCCGAGGCCGACTTTGCCTTTCATCCTTTCGGAGTCGATAAATAAAGTACCAGTTTTGCACTGTGGTCGATGTAATCGACTTAATCCCTTTGTCTATCCTTGTTTGTCCCCACTATGTTTAGCCCCTTGTGGGCAATAAAGAACTATATATCATCCATAATTATCTATGAGGTGCTGTTGAAATGAAAATAGAATTATAGGCACCTTTGAAAGAATCGTGAAGTACAAACTAGATAACAGATTGCATGTAGTAGTAGCTGGCATATCCGAAAATCCTATTTGTAATAATTATGGAAGGGATGTACACCCAGCTTTGAGAACGGCCACCAATAAAGTATCCACTCCAGTCACATACTGTTTAACCTTCAGCAACATATGTGGGAAATAAACATTTTCTTTTGTTACTTCCAAATACCTAACTTAGTCTTAAGGCTTATCAAAACTAGAATATGTTTATAACCCTGCAGGGAAAATAATAACAGGAAACAAAGCAATGTAGTGAAGTCTCAGTATTGAATGAATTATGTATATATTGTATGTTTAGTAAAAAGTAAAGCTTACTTTTTGAATAGGGTAAAAAAATAAATAAAAACAATGTGTTGCACACCATTAATTAATTCATTCATTCATCCATTTATCTGCCCTATTATGCTAATTAGCAACACCTGTTTAGCTCTGATCAAGGTAATACAAAATAAAAATAGCTATTTCTTTACTACCCACGTGGGGCTAAACACAGAGAGGACAAACAAGGACAGACAAATGGATTAAGTTGATTATATCGACCTCAGTGTGTATCTGGTACTTATTTAATCGACCCTGAAAGGATGAAAGGCAAAGTTGACCTCGGCGGAATTTGAACTCAGAACGTAACGGCAGATGAAATACCACTAAGCATTTCGCCCAGCGTGCTAACGTTTCTGCCAGCTCGCCGCCTTCTACACAATAAAAATAGCTTTAAAGTATTAATCTTTCTGTAAACAGTTGATGGGTAAGTTTTCTTTGATGAAGACCAGGAACTCATAAAGTGGATTCTTTTAACATTCTTTTAATCACAAATCTATACAGTGAGGTGCATCCATAATCAATTTGTTTCTTTTTTTTCCTAGTTCAGAACAGTGTCTGTCTGACATTCAGTTATCAAATGGATAATCATTTAGCCAAATGGAGTTCTGTAATTCTTTTGTTTCACAGAACTCAAAAAAATATAGCTGCTCCATTCCATGAACTCTGATCATAACCACTCCAGTATCACTATTTTGATTCTTACTGAAATAAAAATGTCAAAAATTCTTTTTATATGATAAGAAAAATTCTTTAAGTTCTACCTCATTGTTGTTTTAGAACTTCAGTTTTATTCCAGTGAGTTGTCTTGGGGTCATGGAACCTATCTAATTCTTCATTAATTACCAAAAAACATTGTATCTTTCATCTTCACTTCATTAATCATATTTTTTTATCCACATTTCTGCACAGAGAACAACTGCAACCCCCACATTTAATATCTTTCCAGCCAAGCAAGCTTGTACATATATAAACAATATCACTTCTAATCACTTTAGTTGATGTACTTCCACATTGCATGTCTTAGACACAAATGTTCATATTCTGACATTTTTATTACAATCATCCCAGCTATAACTCAAGCAGCACCAACATTACTTCTTACTAACCCCAGTGGAACTAATTTTCTTCAACAAATCAGTATAAATATAGACACAAGATAACTGGAGAGCTTCTTTGAGGTTGTTTGATCCGCTAGAAATAGCAACTAAATCTCTCTCAAAACACCCCTTAAAAATGTGAAGGACATATTAGATGATATTCCCATAACATCATGATGATCATGGTTGAAATGTCTTTGATTAAAGATTTTCTTAACCAGAATTAATCAAAGATTAAACAACAACAAAATATACCCATAAACATACAACTGAGTGCAAACAACAATATATACATATACATATACATAGAAGTGTCAATTGTATACAAGTATCAATACACACACGCACACGCACACACACACACACACACACACACACACACACACACACATATATTATATATATATATGTATGTATATATATATACACATAAACTACTTTGTGCAACACCAATATTGTATGCATGTGTACACAAAAATACAAATTTAGAATTCTGTAATCATATTCTCTTACTTTAGTTTTAGTTATTGCACTGTGTCCATGCTGGAGCACTGCTGTGAAGGGTTTAGTTGAACAAAACCTCAGTGTTTAAGTCAGGTACTTATTCTATCAGCCCTTTAGTCAAACCACTGAGTTACGGGGATGTAAACAAACCAATACTGGTTGTCAAGTGGAGGTGGAAGTACACACACACACACAAAATACACACATCATGGATTTCCCATGCAGTTTCACTCACAAAGCATTAGTTAACTGAGGGCTGCCATAGAAGACGCTTGCTCAAGAGGCTGTGCAGTGAGACTGAACTCAAAACTATTAGGTTGCAAAGCAAGTTTCATAATCCCAGTCATGACTGCTTCTAAATGTAACGGCATCTTGGAATAAAATCCAGCCATACAACATGGATGTTCTTTAAAACATTTTTGTTTCAAAGGACATTTGTATAACAACTGTACAAAGGACATCTGCATGACATTTCAAAAAAAAAAAACAAGATGTCTTTTTTTTTTCAATATTTTTTCATTTCAATAGAAGACATTTTATACATGCTCTTCATCTCCATGAAATCTTTGTAAGCTGAGTTACTATTCGTTAAGAGCAACTAACGATTGACACATGATATATATATAAAGTCTGTGTGCTGTGTGTTTCTAATATTTCAGACAGGACTCTTCTTAAGAGAATTGAGATATAGTAAGGAATATCTTTGCCTTGGAATTCAGGTTTAGGACTTCCTTCAGCTGGAAATTGACTCAGGCTCAATTGCGAGCTCATGAATATTGATTTCAAATTTTTGCACAAGGCCAGCAAATTCGTGGGAGGGGATAAGTCGAACACATCAACTCCAGAGCTCAACTGGTACTCATTTTACTGACCCTGAAAGGATGAAAGGCAAAGTCAACCTCAGTGGAATTTGAACTCGGAACATAAAGACAGATGAAATGTCACCACCCATTTTGCCTGGTGTATTGACAACTCTGCCAGCATGCTGCCTTCTGTGATCATAGATACTGAAATGAATTTTAACTTACACACAACTCCACCTCTCTCTCTTGTGTTCTCACCACATCTCTGTCTGTTTGTCCGTCTGTATTACTATCTCTCTTTCTCATCTTGATGTTGGTTTTATTAAGTATTAATCTCATTTAACAAGTGTACTACATTCTTGTAAATTCTTTTTTTCATTTCTTTCGCATTTGATCTTGACTTCAGGTCAGACATAAAATCTTTGATTAAATCTATTAGCCTTGAAATGAAGTGGATCAACTTTGCTACTTTACATATAAGATAATCTTTAAAAATGGAAGCAATATATTATATATATATATATATATATATATACGCACACACACACACACACACATATCTATCTATCTATCTATCTATCTATCTATCTATCTATCTATCTATCTATCTATCTATCTATCTATATATATATATATATAATATATATATATATATATATATCAAGAATAAACAAATATATGATAGAACAAAATAACTTGCAAGTGGCATGCTGATATCTCTAACATACGACATGTCATCTCACAAGAAGCAAAAAACTAATGCATAAAACAAAAGTACAAAGCAAAACAAAAAAAAAAACATTACAAAGAAAAGAACTGAATTAGTCATGAGAATTATAACCTAGTGATTTTAACAGTTCACACAGTAATTTAGCAATAAGCCAGGAAGTAATGAACTCGTGATATTTTGTAGAAAATTGTTTTATGCCGTCAATCTCTCATTCAGTTTCTTTTCTTATCATTGCATATATGATGCTTAACATCACGATTTCATGACCAAGATAGCATCAGTCCACAATTTTATATTACCTCATAACCATCATACCAGACAGGTGCCACTCAGTCAGTATATATACATACATCATCATCATCATCATCATCGTTTAGCGTCTGTTTTATATATATATATATATATATATATATGCTGTATGTTTCTTGTATACTAAACATAACACATAGTCATATAGGTATTTATGTGTTTATGAGTTATCTATTTTTGTTGTTTATGTAAATATTTCTGGATATATATATGAGTAGTTATAGAATATCATTATCAACTAATCTATCTCTTTGTCTATCTATATATCAATACTTACCGATATATATATATATGTGTGTGGAGTGTATAGGATATGAATGTTTATCGAATGTCGATGTTTATAATCCTGTATAATTTCTTAAATTATCAACTGAAGAAATCTTACTCTGGAAGTTTTTATAAACAAACAATTTTGAAAAATTTAATAACAGCATAGATGATGCAGATATGTCTTCTTCTCTTTATTCAATGATTGCTCCTGATCTAGGAACGTTATCGTATATTTTCAGTAGGTATCGTCATCATCATCACCACCACCATCATCATCATCATCATCATCATCATCATCATCGTTTAACGTCTGTTTTCCATGCTGGCATGGGTTGGACGATTTGACTGAGGACTGGCGAACCAGATGGCTGCACCAGGCTCCAATCTGATCTGACAAATTATATAATTTGCTGAATCTCAGTGTCTCAATGGCAAGAAACAATAAGTAGATCTGATTTTGAATATATTGTGTACATGACATGATACACGCACATACACACACACAGGTAGAAGTTCAATTTTCTGAAAGCTTTGGCACTAAAACTATTCCAGGTTACTGGTTATTCCAAACCAGGGGAGGTCACTGACCTTGGTCAACATACTCTAAATTAAACAAATATTAAATTTATTTTAATAATTAAATGAAATACAGGTACCTGTACATTAGTGTAAATCATATAAGTTTATTAATACTGTACTTATTAATTACTGATAATGACACAGTATTTCATTTTGCAACATTAATGTACCACCAAGTATATTAGAAGGTTTACAAGTCAATACTGTGTCTTACTTTTTGTGTTAGCAGTGCAATGTTCTCACTTTAAGTTTATCTCCATAGATTTTCTATAGAATTCAGAGCTAGCATTGCAAGTTATAATGTTTTGTATAGAAATATGAATACATCTATGTAAACAATGTCAAAGATAGAAAAAAATAGGTGATGAGTGTATATGCATATTTCAAGAGTCATTGCTCTTTTGTCAGTACCACACCCAAAACATTAACTATCCACGAACACATTGCTTAAATGCTCACTAAGTTTAGTGGTGAAATGTTGTGACTTGCAGTTCTAGCTCTGGATTCAATAGAAAATCTTTGAAGATAAACTTAAAAGTAATACTTATCTGTGCAGAGTAGTAGTCTGTGCATGGTAGCAGTAAACTAGTCTGGCAGCCACAGGAATTTGAAGTTCCTGTTCATAAATTAGTGAAATTATAAGAGGTTCCAGACCATCAGTGTCTTGAAAGTTGGTACCATTTAGTCAGTAAAGATATGCAGTATAGTTCCTTGTATATTAAAGTTGGTATATACTTCTACAGGTATTTGACAACTGGTGTATGTTTGTTTATATCCATGTAACTTAGTGGTTTAGCAAAAACACTGATAAAATAAGTACTAAGCTTGATAAAAAAATTCTGGAGTCGATTTGTCTTACTAAAATCCTTCAAGGTGATGCCCCTCCATGACCAAACTAATATGACTGAAAGAAGTAAAAGAGAAAAATTAAAGAAAATATATGCATAACATTTGACAAAATAATCTTTTCTACTCTAGGCACAAGGCCCAAATTTTTGAGGGAGAGTGCCAGTCGATTAGATTGATCTCAGTATGCAACTGGTACGTAATTTATCGCCCCCGAAAGGATGAAAAGCAAAGTCGACCTCGGTGGAATTTGAACTCAGAACATAAAGACATGAAATATCACTAAGCATTTCGCCCATTGTGCTAACGTTTCCGTCAGCTCACCACCTTTTTAAAATATTGTTTTCAGCCATGAAACTCGAAGTGGATAAAGCTACAAATAATGTTTTCTACTATAGGCACAAGGCCTGAAATTTTGTGGGAAGGGAAATAAGTTGATTACTTCGACTCCAGTGCTCGCCTGGTGCTTATTTTAAAGATCCCGAAAGCATGAAAGGCAAAGTCGGCATCAGCGGAATTTAAACTCAGCATTAGTATTAACAAGTAATGAACAATAATTCATCTAATTTTTCAAGCCAGTACCTCCTGACCAGCTGCAGCTCTCATTGCATAGCGGTGCTATTGATGCTCCACCTGTTTTTGACTCAGTCTCTCTTCAGTTGTCTCAGATTTCTATAAGTGGAGCACAGGGACCAGTGCAGCATTATATCTCTACCAATTCATAACAAATTAACACTTCTACCTCCATGTCCTCTACATCAAAGTCATCAGTCATAGATCAGAAACAACAATTTACAGTATTATGATTTTATTTTTTACATAGTTTACTGTCAATAAAATTGTAAGATATGTATTTGTATTTTATACTTTAGCTATCTGATGTTTATAATATTTTCTGTTATTTTATTACTATCGTGTTCATTTATTGTTTATATATTTCCAAGACAATTGTTTAAACTAAATGACCTTTCCACTTAAGGAAGGTTCATTACATGTGTGCATGTATGTGTGTGTGTGCATGTGTGTGTGTGTGAGAGAGAGTGTGTGTGTAGAGAGAGATATGTATATATATATATATATATATATATATATATATATATACACATACATACATACATACATACATACATACATACATCCATACATGTATATACATACATACATATTTACATGTAATGCATGCACACACACTATTAGTGTGTATAAGTGTATTATATATATATAGATCAATAAATGGTGGGGTTGTGTTGACCGCACGTGGAGAAATGATAAGTAAGGAAAAATTTTTAAAAATGCAGAATGCTCAAATGAAAGAAAATTTAATAAAATGAATAAAATGATAAAATATATAATATATTTATATATATATATTTTATCATTTTCTCATTTTATAAAATTTTCTTTCATTTGAGCATTCTGCATTTTAAAAAAATTTTTCCTTACTTATATATATATATATATATATGTACATGAATGTATGTGTACATTATATACATTACTCTTTTACTCTTTTAATTGTTTCAGTCATTTGACTGCGGCCATGCTGGAGCACCGCCTTTAGTCGAGCAAATCGACCCCGGGACTTATTCTTTGTAAGCCCAGTACTTATTCTCTCGGTCTCTTTTTGCCGAACTGCTAAGTGACGGGGACATAAACACACCAGCATCGGTTGTCAAGCAATGCTAGGAGGACAGACACAGACATACAAACACGCACACATATATATATATATACATATATACGACGGGCTTCTTTCAGTTTCCGTCTACCAAATCCACTCACAAGGCTTTGGTCAGCCCGAGGCTATAGTAGAAGACACTTGCCCAAGGTGCCACGCAGTGGGACTGAACCCGGAACCATGTGGTTGGTAGGCAAGCTACTTACCACACAGCCACTACACACATATATATATATACACACATATATATATACATATACATATATATATATATCTGTGTGTGTATGTGCGTGCATGTGTGAGTGTGTATGTAACCCCTTTCACCAAACACACCGCCCTTACTGTACTGATTAGTCTCTATCTACTCCCATGCATCTGCCATTCTTATTTTCCTTCGAACTGTAGTATATTATTCCAACTCAATCCTAATTCATTCTCTGTTCAGAAATGGAACTATCGCATTCCATTATCCTTTGTCATGGATTATCATCAAATCTCCACCTACGGAACTGCTAATGGACTTTATCTTTTACCTATAACTCTATTTATTCTTTGATCATAGAACTACCAAACACATATACCTTTCATTCTGGTCTTTCCTTCATTTCTCGATGAGCTGGAAAGTAGTAATATCCTCAATTCAGGATATTCTTCATTTCTATATTTTCTTACTTCTCTTTCTCTCTCTCTCCAATGATGGAATACTTAGCTTATGTGGCTATTTTAGAAACAGCTGTAAGAGATTTTACCTGTTCATAATAATTACTCCACACTATGTTTATATTCTATATTTAAATCAAACTGGAGTCTGATGCAGCTCTCCAGCTTGCCAACTCTGGTCAGACCATCCAACCCATGCCAGCATGGACAACAGATGTTAAATGATAATGATGATGATGATGATGATGAAATTAAATGTTCTTTAAGTGATGCCAAATGTTTTACTTTTCCATTTTCTATTTTAATCTCTTTCTCTGTTTTCTCTCTCTTTTTCTCTGTCTTCTCTCTCTCCTCTCCCTCTCTTCTCTCTCTCTCACTGTTCAATATTTATCAGCTATTGGCTGAAATTCACACTGACATTCAGGCAACACTAAGCTGGCAAGGTCCTCATTTAATCTATTTAAGATAACCCTTCCAAAGATCTTCCCAGCAATACACAAAAGGGAGGTACCTCTTTGGTTGTCAGATTCACGTTTGTTACCTTTGTGCTTATTAAGATGGAAAATAGAAGCATCTTTGAACTCCTGTGGGACTGATCCTGATTCACATAACTTGTTCAGCAGGAGACTGCTACCACATTTATATATCTCGCCTGGTATGTCATCGTTCCCAGATGACTTACCATTCGTGAGCTGTTTCATGGCCTTTTTTTATTTCAGCATTTGATGGAGTAACTGACAGTTCTTCAGGGACAGCCTTTGTGGTAGGTTGATGATCAGTTCTTCATCAACAATTGAGTCCATATTCAGAACATTTGAAAAGTGCTCTGCCCAGCACTTTGTGATCTCCTTTTTATGTCAGAAGATTACTCTCAGTTGAAAGTATGGGAGTTGAGCCACCAGGCACAGGTCCAAAAACACCCTTTAAATTCTGGTAGAATGGCCTGGAGTTACATCTGTTGGCAGCATCTTGCAATTCTTGTGTCTTCCTTTCCCACCATATCTGTTTCATTTACCTCAGTTGAGATTGACATGTATTTCTAGCCTTTTTAAACTCATTGTATTTTGTGGTATTATTTCTATTTGACATCCATTGAGAGAGGCTCTCTTCTGCATATTGTCCAAAAGAGGATAGATATTTGGATCATTTGAGTCAAACCAATCTTGGTGCTTCCTTTTAACATATCCAAATGTTTTGCAAGATGACTCAAATACAGCATTTTTAAAAGCAGAAACCATTGATTCCAAATCTGTGTTGTCTGAGATGCTAGCAAGTTTGTTGTCACAGGTTATTTGAAATTAAGTAAATTGTCATTGTTTCTCAGCTTTGTCAGATCCACTTTTCGTATTGGTTGAGTGAAATTCACCTTTGATCATATCAGTCTATGGTCAGACCAGCACAACCCAATGGAGAAAGCTCGTGCTGCTTGGACATCTTCCCTTATGGAAGACTCCACAATTATGTAATCAATGAGGTGATAATGGTTTGATCAGGGATGCTTCCAGATAGTTTTGTGGTGGTTGGGGAGTTGGAAAATAGTTTTGGTAATCAACAGTCCATATCCACTGCAAAGTGATAGCAGCAGATGACCATTTGAGTCTGCCTTGTCAACCCCATGCTTCCCTATTATGTCATCCAATATGGATGTACCACAACCTACACGTGCATTGAAATCACCAAGGAGGAGAAATCTATATATAAATATTTGTATATAAATACAAAAAAAATAAAACGAAGTGAAATATATGAGATTTAAGAATATAAATAAGATATATAAAGCAATATATATAATATATATATATATATATATATATATATATATATATATATATATATATATGTATACAACACATTTTGTTCAATGACCGTTGACTATTTATGAGTTCATCTGCCCTTTGACAGGTTTTGCTTTTTGTCCTGCAGAATGCCCAACAAACACCCTCCTCACCAAGCAAGCTCAGTGGGGTTGCCAGTTTAGTTGCCAATGACCTGACCATTTTACATATTGTACTGGGTTACATGTTACCAGTAGTGCTCATTTATATATATATATATGTATATATATGTATATGTGTGTATGTATATATATATATATATATATACATACACACAAACATGCATATATATATATATATATATATATACACACACACACACACACATATATATACATATACAAATATATACTTTATATATATACATATATACATATGTTATTTAGAGATAGCAGTCCCCATCATTACACCATATAAAAGAATTTTAATTTAATACTTGCTACTCATTTCTAAATCTCTGCTACACATGTTTCTTGAGTCCGTTGTATATATATATATGTATGTATATATATATTTGTGTGTCTGTGTTTGTCTCCACCACCATCGCTTGACAACTGATGTTGGTGTGTTTACATCCCCATAACTTAGCTGTTCAGCAAAAGAGACCGATATGATAAGTACTAGGCTTACAAAGAATAAGTCCTGGGGTTGATTTGTTTGACTAAAGGTGGTGCTCCAGCATGGCTGCTGTCAAATGACTGAAACAACTAAAAGAATAAAAGAATAACAGAACATATATATATATATATATATATATACATACACATAAACACACACAAATATTATAGATATATTAATATGTGTGTGTGTGTGTGTGGTGTGTGTGTGTGCGCGCGTGTTTTTTGAAGATGTACCATATATTATTACGTTTCCAAGTAGGTTAACCTTTATACATACAAACTGAAGTCTGGCTCTTACAGATGAGAGGCTCTTATTTCTTTTCATTTCATTGTTCTCAGAAGACCGCTTGGAGGCAATATCCTATTCCACTAATACAAATTCCAAACTGAAGGATCTCTCTTGTCCCTCTTCTCTCCCTTCCTTCATAAATACATACATCAGACAGGCAGAGTGACAGACATACATAGAAACCTTTATACAAGCATACATATAAACATATATAAATATAAAAATCTGTCTCTTTACATAAGCAGACTAATTTTCCCTGTTAAACTCCCAAGTTATATAAAAAGAACATGTGATTAGCAATAGTGCAGTGATTATTTTGATTCTTGTTAGAATTCTCATCAAAATTCCATAAGTTGTTTACACCTTAATAAGATCGCATGTGACCTCAGTTATATCAACTCTGTTAAAGAATAAAGTTTCTAGCATCAATCAATCAATCAATCTCGTGATCTTTCACTCGCACATCACATGCTCTGCTTCTTTTACTTGATTCCTTTATTTTTTAACACCGAAATACTTCTGCAACCAGACTAAGTGTACAACACAACATCTGATTTAATGAAATTTTGGCCATATTCTTTTACAGAACATTTATTAATGCATATGAAAATATAATATATTTATTCATTTATATGCTGAATGTGTGATGGGGCTTATGTGTGAAGCAGAGAATAAAATAGGTGAACATTTAAGAAATCAGATGATGAGTTGGTCTGAAAGAGTGTTGCGCTGATATATTACATAGATTTGGGAATGTGAAATACATAGATGATATCGGCTGAGTGAAAGGTACCCAAACCGTATGAATGACAAAGAAGATGCTGTGAAAGTAAATCTTGCTATAAGTGTGTTGATATTAGATTATACAACAAACCTATTGAATCTACATCAACATGGAAAGATGCAAGTGGTGAAGGTGGTTATGATGATGTTGATGAAAATGCTACTTCTGCTGCTGCTGTTGCTGATAATGATGATGATGTTGGTGGTGGTTATAGTAGGGAATGAAGAGATGGTAGTGGCAGCAGTGGTAGCGGTGGTGGTTGGTGATGATGATGATGATAATAACAATGATTCTTCTTCTTCTTCTTCTTCTTCTTCTTCTTCTTCTTCTTCTTCTTCTTCTTCTTCTTATTATTATTATTATTATTATTATTATTATTATTATTATTATTATATTATTATTATTATCATTATCATTGTATTATTATTATTATCATTATTATTATTATTATTATTATCATTATCATTGTATTATTATTATTATCATTATTATTATTATTATCATCATCATCATCATTACATCATTATTGTTGTTGTTGTTATTATTATTATTATTATTATTATTATTATTATGATGATGATGATGATGATGATGATGATGATGATGATGATAATGATGCTGATGGTCGTGGTGGTAATGGTGGTGGTGGGTTGATATCAGAAACATCTTAATATATTCAAAGATTTCAGTCTACATTAAAAAAAACCTTAACAAAAATTAAAACGAAAAAACAAAATAGAAAACACATGAAATGCAACTTAGTCTAATAAAGAAGAAAGAAAAATATAATCCAGTTTTTTGTAATTGCAACACATTCCACAAATATTATTGAAGGCACCTGATTTCTTTTGATATAGCTTTGTTATTATCATCATCATCAATGTCAGCAGCACCATCAACATCATCATCAACATCATCATCATCATCATCATCATCATCATTGTCATCATTGTCCTTCTTCTTCGCCTTCTCCTCATTGTTGTCATTATCATCACCACCACCATCATCATCATCATTGTCATCACTGTCATCATCATCAATCATCATCATCATTATCATCATCATTATCATCACCACCGTCATCACTATCATCATTATCATTGTCATCATCGTCATCATCATCATCATCATCACCACCACCACCACTGTCATCATCATCAACATTGTCATCGTTGTCATCATCATCATCATCATCATCATCATCCTCATCATCACCACCATCATCATCATCATCATCATCATCATCATCATCGTCGTCTTCATCATTATCATCACCACCAACACCACCATCATCGTCGTTGTCATCATCATCATCATCATCATAATCATCACCATCATCAGCGTCACAACTACTACTTCTCTAGCTGCTGCCACTGCCATCCACTATCACCACCACCATCACAACCACCACCACCACCACCACCACTGCCAATACCACAATCACCATCAACTCAACCATCACTATCATAATCATCATATCCATCACCGACTCCATCCCCACTGCCTCCAGCAGCAGCAGCAGCAGCAGCAGCACCACCACCACCACCACCAACCACCACCACCACCACCTCCACCACTGCCACCACCACCATCATTATCATAATTTTATATGTTTCTTTTTCCATACTGAGACATCTTGGACATATTTACACAAACGCAGTGAGTGTCTAACTGGAGATTTTACATCTAACGCATCTTACTCTTTGCTAAAACACTGTGATAGAATCAAGCTAGATGCATTTGTAGTAGTAGTAACATGAAAGATGTTTGTTTTTGATGCTTTAAAGACTTTTTATCCTAATATTTCTTTAGGAAGTACTGTTCTCTTCTATGAAAAAGTAGAACCTAACACTTCAGTAACAGAGATTTTTACTGTGCTAAATTGCTAAATCACATTTTCCTAGCAAGAAGCAGATCACCCAGGTAGATGTTATTTTGGATTGAACACCAATCTGTCTCAAGTTATTTTCCCAGAAGATTTGGTAACTTATTCCATCATCATGTCTATGTTTGAGCTGAGCTAGCATAGTGTGTAGGTGGTTTGTCTCAGAAAAACTGTGAGGAGAAATAAGTCTCTTAGTATTATATTTAGGTACCTCTGATGCAGCTAGACTTTTGCTTTCTGCGTTCTTAAGAAAGTCAGGAATCTAAATGTCAGGAATTTCTATGGCAGAGAATGGTCGCACAATATGAGCGCACGCACACACACACACACACACACACACACACACACACACACACACACACATACACATGCACACTCACACACACACATGCATGCATACACTCCCACCCACACGAAGACACACATGTACACACAAATGCATGCACAGGCACACACATATACACAAATGCAAGTGAGCATACACACACACACACTTACATACATGCATGCACATACACACACCTGCACATACACATTCATACATACACACATATGCATGTGGATACATACACACACGCACAAATACACAGTCACAGGCATACATATATTCACATTTCCATACACATGTACAAACATGCATGCACACATACATATATGCACACACTGACATACATGCATGCACATACACACACCTGCACATATGCATATATGCACATGCATGCACACACATAATACACAAATACACACTCACATGCATACATATATTCACATCTGCATACACTTGCAAATACACATGCATGCACACACACAGACAAACGCTCATATACATGCATGCACAAACACATACATATCCATACATGCACATGCATATACATACATGCATACACACTCACATACATGCATACTCATATGCACACCTGTACATACACAAACATACACACACATGTACATGCATGCACACATGCACACACATACACGCATACAAGCATATGCATACACATACATGTATACACCTGTACATACACATGCATGGACACACACACACTCATACACATGCATACGCATACATGCACATACACATGCATACACATATATTCACATGCATGCACACACACAATCACATACATGCATACACACATACACACAGGCATGCACATGTATACACACATGCATTCACATACATGCATGCACCTACATATACATGCATGTACATGCACATGCACCACACACACTGACATGCATACACATACCCATGCATACACATACCCATGCATACACATGTACATACACATGCACCCCCACACCACCCACGCTACACAAACACCTACTCATATTTGCACGTATACGATATCTGATAAATTCGTTTTAAGCTTCTAGTTTATATGATATTTAAAAACATTTTCCTAAAATTTCTTATTTTCTGTTTTTTTCCTGAGTTTTTCTGTCTTTAAATTATACAATCTTCATTACCTCTGCCTTAGCGAAGGCGAAGGTATTGTTTTCAGTTGTCTTTGTTTGTTTGATTGTCTGTTTGTCCATGGACAAGATATCTCAAGAACTGCCTGAGGGATTCGGATGAAACTTTCAGGGATGTTTGGCCTCATGACTGGCACAAACTGATTAGAATTGGGGATTGATTTGGTACTGGACAAGGACTTTGGACCTTTTTCTGGTTTTTTTACTTAATTTTTGAGAGCAGCCAGGTTCATTTTAAGTATTCTCATTTGTGAGAGTAGTCGAGTTTTTTCCAGATATTCTCATTTTAAAAATCATCTCTGGCTAATCATTGAAAGGACGTTGGTGTTGCCTTGGCGAAGGTTTGCGCTCTCTGAGAGCTCTTGCTATCATTAAATTGAAAATTATTGTGGAACTTGTATAATGATATCTGACAACATAATAATGTGGGTAGACCATCTCTCTCACACACTGACTCGTCTCCATCTTTCTCTTTAATTCTCTCCCACCTTCCTTGTCTTACCGGAGTTGCCAAGTATCTTTTCTGTAGTAAGATGGTTATTCCTGTCTCTCCATTGAACTCCTACCTCTCACCTGGCATATGGCCATTTTTCTCAGTTCCCCTTCCTCTCTCAGCTGAGAGGTCCTTGTCTTGCAAGCTACCTGGTGATCTTGCAGATGCTGGTACCTCATAAAAATCATCCATGCTAGTGTCGCATAAAAAGCACTCATGCTGGTGCCATGTAAAGGAGCAATCATGCTGGTGCCATATAAAAATCACTTATGCTAGTGTCACATGAAAATCACCCTTGTTGGTACCACATAAAAAACACTTGTGCTGGCACTACATAAAAAGTACCCATCCTGGTGCCATATAAAAAGCACTCATGCTGGTGCCATGTAAGGTGTGCCCCTGCTGGTGCTACATAAAAGTCACCCATGCTGGTGCCACTTAGAAGACACCTGTGCTGGTTCCACATAAAAACACTAGTGCTGGCATCATTTAAAAAGCACCCATGCTGGTACCACATAAAACACACTAAGTATACTCTGTAAAGTGGTTGGCATTAGGAAGGGCATGCAGCCATAGAAACCATGCCAAAACAGGCAACTGGAGCATGGTGCAGCCCTACAGAATGCCGGAATGCCAGCTTCTGTCAGACTGTCCAACCCATGTTAGGATGGGAAACAGGTGTTAAAGGATGATGATATGATAACGATAATAGTAATAGCCAGCTGTAACATAAGCAAGCACAAGTACAGGAATCTTTTTTTCGGGGAGGTTAGTAGTTTAAATCAACCCAATACTTAACTGGTACTCTTTTCATTGATCCTGAAAAGCAAAAAGGAGACAATGCAAAGGGGCATCTTGTCGGATGACTGCACCACTCCAATATATTCTATGACAAATATTGCACCATTTTTCACACTGAATCATTTACATGCAATGTTTCTAGTAACGGAATGCGACAGGAACAACTGTAATAAATATTACAGTTGGGCTAAATTCATTCTTTGCTTTCTTATATATATTACATGTATTTTACACACACACACACACACACATGTAGCTTAAATTCTGTATTATTTTGAAGGTTTTTTTTTGCTTTTTGCATTTATACAGATATGTAAGTAATTTATTTATCATTAACTATAATAATATAAGTTATTTACATGTTTTTAAGTTACAAAACAATTTGTCAGGATATAAGAATTTTCCTCATTGTTAAATAAAATTTCATCAAACTATTTCTCTGTCATTTATGACTTTATATATATATATATATATAATAGAAATATTAAAATTACTAAGTCTCTCTAAAAGAGAACAGCAGCAGCGTTCCCGGAAAATAATAGTTATCGCCATACTAATATGGCATTCTTATAAAAATGGAGCTAATAAGCGGACAGCTTTATTCTTATTTTTATAAGAATGCCATATTAGTATGGCGATAACTATTATTTTCCGGGAACGCTGCCGCTGTTCTCTTTTAGAGAGACTTAGTAATTTTAATATTTCTATTATTGAAAACAAGTGGATGTATTCCACCGAAACTAGGTAAATAAAACCATCGAACAGAGATTGTCGGAAGCGACACCTACTGGCTGGCTACGCTGCATTGAAAAGGGGCAATACCCCGAAACGCGTCTGTAGCTGCCGGTCAAGTAGTGTGGAGCGACTGACCTCCCTTGTTCGAAGGTTATATGGATACAGTTTGTGTATCAAATAGCTAACTTAAGGCGATGGCCTCATGGAGCTAATAAGCGGACAGCTTTATTCTTATTTTTATAAGAATGCCATATTAGTATGGCGATAACTATTATTATTATATATATATAATATATATATATATAATATATATATATAATCAGTCAGTTTTTCTTAAGCCCAAATTAAAAGCACACTCTAAAAATTTCTTTTAGCACTAATATTTTTCTGTAGTTGTTGGTTATGGTTGGTCAGAAAGTTGTTATTAATTTCACTAGAAATAATGGATATGAAACTAATGGTATCTTTCTGACTAGCTATATCCAGCAACTACATAAAATACGTACACATACATACCATGCAAGCATGCATGCATACATACATACATACATACATACATACATACATACATACATACATACATACATACATACATGCACATATACACACATACATACATACATACATACATACATACATACATACATACATGCACATATACACACATACATACATATATATATATATATATATATTATATATATATATATATATAATATATATATATATATATATATATATGTATATATATATATATACATATACATATATACATATTTGTATACATATATATTTACACACACACATACATACAAACAAACATACATACATACATACATATATATATGTGTGTGTGTGTGTGTTCTTTTCTTTTATTCTTTTATTAGTTTCAGCCATGTGGCTGCTGTCATGCTGGAACACCACTGTGGTTTTGCACTGTCACATATGATTCTACTTCAACTGATTACTTCAGGGTGATGGGGTTTCACATCACCACTCCTGTATGTGCATTTGTCCTGGTTGTTGGCCCATTTGGTGCATGAGGGAGCTTGTGTCTGATGTCCTTGCTTGTAAATCATGCTGGGCCATCAGTTCATTTTGTATTGTGGAGAGGAGAATGTCTAGTTCCTTTTCGAAGATATCTACATTCACATTAATTTTTGTGGCAGGGCATTGATAAGCTGTGGGCCTTTGAACCCTAAGCTATTGCAGTATCTGGTCCTGAGTTTTGATAAAATAGATGATACCTTTGATACAATACAAAGGTAACCAGTTCTGGCATTTGTATAACACTCAATACCAAAATTAGGTACCAGCCCTTTCAAAATTTTCCATGTGTAAATTATTACATATTTATACCTTTGATACAATACAAAGGTAACCAGTTCTGGCATTTGTATAACACTCAATACCAAAATTAGGTACCAGCCCTTTCAAAATTTTCCATGTGTAAATTATTACATATTTATACCTTTGATACAATACAAAGGTAACCAGTTCTGGCATTTGTATAACACTCAATACCAAAATTAGGTACCAGCCCTTTCAAAATTTTCCATATGTTAATTATTACATATCTGTCACGCCTTTACTCCAAGGAGTAATGTAGTTTTTCCAGCCTCTCCCTGTAGCTCATCTGCTGTACTATTACAATCATTTTAGCATAGTGATGTTGGAATGCTTCAAGCTCTGCTTTTAGTTTGACACTACGTGGTGACCATAACTGAGAGCAGGTGGCTGAGAACAAAGGTCTTCCACAGGGTCAACATAACTTGGTCTTGGTTTCTTGGCTTGGGGGACCTTCGTATCGATCCTACTAGTTGTACACAACAACACACACACACACACACACATATATATATATTCATATATACACACACACACACACACACACAAACACATATATATATACATATAAACATACATGCACATGTGTATATACAAATATATATAGTATATACATATGTGATATGAAGTTCACAAGTATGATGTAGTTATATGATACTCTTTTTTTTATTACTCTTTTACTTGTTTCAGTCATTTGACTGTGGCCATGCTGGAGCACCGCCTTTAATTGAGCAACTCGACCCCGGGACTTATTCTTTTGTAAGCCCAGTACTTATTCTATCGGTCTCTTTTGCTGAACCGCTAAGTAACGGGTACATAAACACACCAACATCGGTTGTCAAGCAATGCTAGGGGGTCAAACACAGACACACAAACACACGCACGCATATATATATATACATATATACGACGGGCTTCTTTCAGTTTCCGTCTACCAAATCCACTCACAAGGCTTTGGTCAGCCCGAGGCTATAGTAGAAGACACTTGCCCAAGGTGCCACGCAGTGGGACTGAACCCGGAACCATGTGGTTGGTAAACAAGCTACTTACCACACAGCCACTCCTGCGCCTATGATACATCTAGGAAAGTAATATTTCCCAATAAGAACTAACTCAGTTGTAAAATAATGAGAACAGTAATGATGATGATGACAATGATGATTTAGTTGATGATTTATGTGTGTGTGTATGTAACATGTATAATAGATATATAAACAGGGTTAATTTAGCTATTTCCCCATAGACAGGAAAAATTATGAACAGATTTAATTAATTTTCAAACTTTAATGCTGCCTTCTCAGAGGTGTCTATATCAATTTGACCAATAAAAAAGAAACAAACAGCCAGTCTGCTTATTTAATAAATGCATGTATCCCATCCAAAATCATACTTTTTTTTTTTATTACAGTCTATAAACGTCAACAACTTAGGTTAGTGCACCGTTTGTTCCAAAATTTTATGTTAAAAAAAAATATGCAACCAATAAAATGAGTTCCAGTCTGAAAAATAATTATTAAGGTGTTGACATGTTTGACTGGAACTTCGAAAGGCCAATGACAGAAACAAGTAAAAAGCAAAAATATAAAAATACAGAAATAATATAGACACACACAAATGCATAAATACACACACATATATCCACACAGATACATACAATCCACATCTGGAAATAAAACATTAATTCAAACAACATAATGTTAAAATTGGAAGGAAAAAAAAAAACTAGATATTCAGAAAAAAAATGTCTGTTGGAACATTATAGCAGCACTCCTGGATGGTCATTCAGAACTAATATGGTTTAAATACCCCAGATATTACAGAGATGTAACAATGTAACAGCAAATCTGATTGTATTGTATAGAGAAGTTGAGAAACAAGCTGAAAGCCACATAAAAATATGTTCTATATTTAATCTGAATGTTCATTGCATTCAGATATTTATATAATGATGCTCTTTCTTTATTAAAACATATATTATTAACTGGATACATCCTGCATTGTTAGTAACTAGCATGGCAGTTATTGAAATAGCTGCTGGCTGTCAATGAGTTATTTTGCTTTTGATATGCTTGAATGGACCTAGACATATGCTTATGGTTACACACACACACACACACAAATCCACACATATGTCCATACATATGTAAGTATATGCATAGATATATTATATTTACACACACACACACACACACACATACACACTCAACACATTTCATATATTTCTATTATATATATATGTATATATGTACATATTTATGTATGTATATATATATATATATATATATACACACACACAAACACACATAAGGTCATTTTACACCCTCTGTCTAGTATATATATGAATGTCTGTATGTACTTATTTGTATAGCTAATATGTATATATAAATATACTATATATATGTGTATGTGTGCATGTGCATGTGTGTATGTGTATGCGTGCCTGTGTGTTTGTGTGTGTGTGCATTTAATGTGTATATTATTATGTATAATGCATGTGTTTATGTATGTGTGTATGTATGTATGTATATACGTATGTATGTATGTAGATGAATGTATGTATGTATGTATGTATGTATGTATGTATGTATGTATGTATATATATATATAATGTATGTATATATAATATATATATATATATATATATATATATATATATATATATATATATAATATAGAGAGAGAGAGAGAGAGATGTGTGTGTGTGTTAGGGAGTTACTATGGTTCATAGCAAACAGAAAAGAGCTCTCAACTGTAAAAAATCCTTTAGCATTCAGATTACTCTGTCAAATGCAATGCTTAATTATTCACATAGTTTTGAATTAATCATGTATTATCTCAAAGCTTCTAAATTTCTATGATGTGATTGTATAGTTTTAAAGTGACATTGTAGAATAGGTGTGTGTGTGGTCAGATGAAGAGAATTTTTATATAAAACAAAAGAAAAATATTCAAGCCAGATATGACTTGTTTAAATGCTAAAAGGCTAATGATGTTCATACTAATAAATGATGCCATGTTACTCTGAGTTTTATGAAAGGTGGGTCACACTACACTTGCTAGTTGTACCTATTAAGGATTTAAGTTGAACATGTCAAAAGTTGGCTGGTGTGGATTTCCACAGACATGTTTTCTGTTTTGAACTTAAATCTATAAATAAGTCTAATGAGCGTGGTAATCTCAACCTTACATGAAACTTGGAGTTATATCATTGTTTCTTAGTATCAAGCTATATTATGTACTCACACTATTTTTGTGTAGTTTAGTGATCTTTCTTATTTTACTAAGAACCATAACCTGTCACATGTGTGTGTGTGTGAGTGTGTATTTATATATATATACATACAAACACACACATACACAGTTGTTTTCTCTTATATTGAAATTTTTGTTGCTAAATACGCTTGTTGTTATAGCTAAACAGCCATTCCATCCTGGCTTCCCCATTCCCATTGCTCATCATGTATGTCTCAGGTATTTAGATGTATTTGTGCATTTGAGATTTGTATTTCAACCCACCTCTTCTCTGATGATGCATTCACTATCACTGAATGTACTTTACATATATTTAATATCAATTTAATCATCTGGGTAATAACTTTGTAATGTGCATTTCAAAGCTCCTCTACAGCTATCAGCCATCTGTGTCTATTTGAATCTATGCGGTGCTCTTCCTCAATACTAAAAATATTAAAATTAGAATATGGGTATAAAACAATAGAAAATTACAGGGGATATAGCATTGCTCTCAAAGACACTCACCCAATGACATACAAATACACATACATTGCTGGATCATAGTTATATAATATTTATATAATAATATGTGTAAATATGTGAAACACTTAGCTACTAACAGCTGTTTCTAATGTGCAAAGCTTGTTCATCTCATCTTCTTGCACTATAAATCTAAGTCCTTCATCCAGGGTTATTGCCTCTAGTATTGGGAGTTAGAATGATCCTTGTTGAGCTATTAAGGAGTTAGAAGACATTAAGGCAAATAAAAATACATAGGCTTCACAAGTCTATTTACATGGACTACAAAACATAGAGAATAGAATAAAGTAAATAGAAGAGTAAACAGAAGGAGTTATGTAATAATCCTACCTTGACAGCTATTTTAGATGCAGCATGATTTATGCTGTAACCATATTCATATGTAATAGACATGCATGATATTGTAGGTGTGTGCAGTAACAGGGATACCAGTGTATTTGATGGGCTAAGTCAGGTCACTCTCATTAGAAGAAGACGACAAATCATAGCAGTGCTTAAAAATATAAAGGTTTGTAGAGAACAGAATGGGGCGGTGAAGAAAGTGCTTGAGGGAAGAGAAAAAAAAATGGTTTGAAAGGTGGATGAAAGCCAGAGAGAGGGAAGATGAGAGAGCTGTAGTTTTAGTATATCATCATCATCATCATCATTTAAAGTCCATTTTCAATGCTGACATAGGTTGGACGGTTTGATACACACTGGTCAGTCCAGAGACCCCACCAGGTTCCATCTGTCTGTTTAGTATCGTTTTCATGGATGGATACCCTTCTTAACACCAACCATTTTACAGAGTATACTGGGTGCTTTTTTATATAACAACAGCACCACTGCATTTTATGGGGCACCATTGTCAGTGCTTTTTATGTCACACCATCATCGGTACTCTTTACATGGTACCAGCAATGGTGCTTTTTATATGGTACTAGCACCAATGCATTTTATGTGGCACCAGCATGGGCGCTTTTTACATGGCATCAGGACCAACAGAGTCACCAAGTAACTTACAAGACAAAAAGACCCTCAGCTGGGAGGAGGGGAGTAGTAGTGAAGTTGATGGTGGCTTTGTGCTAGTTGAGGAGAGATTAGAGGGACATCATGACTGTGTGGTAAGAAGCTTCCTTTGCAACCACATGGTTCCAGGTTCAGTCCCACTGTGTGACACCTTGGGTAAATGCCTTCTACTATAGCCTCAGGCTGACCAAAGCCTTGTGAGTGGATTTGGTAGACAGAAACTGAAAGAAGCCCATCACACACACACACACACACACACACACACACACACATGTATCATCATCATCATCATCATCATCAGCGTTTAGCATCTGCTTTCCATGCTAGCATGGGTTGGACGGTTCAACTGGGATCTGGGAAGCCAGAAGGCTGCACCAGGCCCAGTCTGATCTGGCAATGTTTCTACGGCTGGATGCCCTTCCTAATGCCAATCACTCCGTGAGTGTAGTGGGTGCTTTTTACGTGCCAGACTCGTCTGGCACAGGTGCCAGACGAGTATGTAATATGTATATATATCTATGTGTGTGTGTATCTTTGCGTTTGTGTTTGTCCCCCATCACTGCTTGATAACTGGTGGTGTGTTTAGGTCCCTGTAACTTAGCAGTTCAGCATAAGAGACCAATAGAATAAATATTGGGCTTTAAGAAAAAAAAGTTCTGGGGTCAATTTGTTCAGCCCAAGCCCCTTAAGGTGGTACTCCAGCATGGCTGCAGTCAAATGACTGAAACAAGTAAAAAAAATAAAAGAATAAAAGAATATGTCTATATTTTATTTGTATAGCATTACTTGATTTGAAATGTATGTGGAAGCAGTTTTTCTTTTAATTAAACTTGAATCAGTTATTGCAAGTTTTACACTCTTCGTGCTAGAAATATAATCTTATTTGAAAGAAAGCATTTCTTGAAAATATACAAACTGAAAGACTGTTCAATGCAATGAAGTTATCAATTGTTGCTGTTGTCATGGTGACTGTTTGTCAAACTGAAGAGACATATATCATTGTCTTGTAAGCGTATGTATGTGTATGCATATGTGTGTGTGTGTGTGTGCGTGTGTGTGTGCGTGTGTGTGTATAGTTGAGCATACACATTACAAAATGTAGAGATATTACCCCAAGGAGAACTCCAACCGCATTTTACTGCATCATATATTATTCGTGATTTTAGAGATGTATACAAATTTTAGTGAAGAATGTTTGAGAAATAGAGAAGTTGTTTCAAAACAAACAGACAAACATCACTGCTTATAGATATATATGGACACAGGCATGGCCAAATGGTAAAGAGGTTTATTGTTGCAATCAAGAGGTTCCAAGTTTGATGCCACTTTGGTAAATGTCTTCTACTGTAGTTTCAGCTGATTTTTTTTACTAAGTGTGTGTGTGCGTGAGTGTGTGTGTGTGTATGTGTGCATGTGCGCACGTATGCATGTGTGTGTGCATGCGTGCTTACGTGCATGTGTGTGTGTGTGTGTGTGTGCATGTGTGTGCGTGTGTGTGTGTGTGTGTGTGTGTAATGTGGTATCACATATCATATATGAGATCATTGCTCTAATGTAAAGCATATTTGTAGATAGAACAGAATATATTTCAGTTCAAACCCTTAGCATTTAAACTGGTCATATCTGGCCCAGATATTCTAGATGTTTTATGCTAAAACTGACCTGATTCAACCTCTTACACCTATCATGCAATGTCATTCTAAAAATATACTGACACACCATTGAAATCTTGATGCTACAAGATAGTGTGTAATTCATTCGAAACAATGTAATAAAGCATTTTGTTTGACAAAGAAATTTGAAAGTTAAAAGGTTAAATATAAAACTCCATTCTTTAACCAAAATAGATTAGTATAAAGTATGATCCAGTAGTTTAATCTATTCTTCTCCACAGTCACCCTATTTCTTTGATTCCATTGGAAGTGGTTCTATTGAAAGAAGAAGTGTTATTGATATTTCTATAAAATGCTCCAAGTTATAATAATTGTTTTGTGTTAAAGTGCCTGAGAGTTGCCTTAAAAATAAGCTCTTTGTCTTGATAACCATGATTGCAGGCTTTGACTGGCATATTGCCAAAAGAAATATGCCTGACTTTTCAGAATAGTACAATAGCATCTTTCTGTCTTTGGAGTTTCTTTTGAGTTGTGACTGAAATCACATTTTGGGTGAGGCATTAATAAAAATTTGTTTCAAGAGTCAAACCAGGAAGTATAAAAGGTGTGACTCTCTGAGGCAGCCCCCATATAGTCACTCTATACGCTAGAAGTAGTAGCTACATTTGCTTAAATTCCAACTGTGGTGTTGTGAAAAACAGGAGGGACTCCTTTCCTATCTGAGAACAAAAATATTGCGAACAAAATATTGAGAACAAAATATCTGAGAACAAAAATATACATGTCTACTTCCACAATGTTTTAAATATATATATATATATATATACATACATATATGGATGCATGGATCCATGGATGTATAGCTATAAGCTCTTTTACTCTTTTTCTCTTTTACTTGTTTCAGTCACATGACTGTGGCCATGCTGGAGCACCGCCTTTAGTCGAGCAAATCGACCCCGGGACTTATTCTTTGTAAGCCCAGTACTTATTCTATCAGTCTTTTTTGCCGAACCGCTAGGTGACGGGGATGTAAACACACCAGCATCGGTTGTCAAGCAATGCTAGGGGACAAACACAGACACACAAACACACACACGCATATATATATATATATATACATATATACGACGGGCTTCTTTCAGTTTCCGTCTACCAAATCCACTCACAAGGCTTTGGTCGGCCCGAAGCTATAGTAGAACACACTTGCCCAAGGTGCCAAACAGTGGGACTGAACCTGGAACCATGTGGTTTGTAAGCAAGCTACTTACCACACAGCCACTCCTACGCCTATACATTTTTTGGCATTTCTTGTATTTAATCATCATCATCATCATCATCATCATCGTTTAACGTCTGTTTTCCGCGCTAGCACAGGTTGATTGATCTGTCTAATTTGCTTATCCCTACATTTACCTCTGTATGAATGTATGAAGGTATGTATGTATGTACGTATGTATGTATGTATGTATGTATGTATGTATGTATGTATGTATGTATGTGTATGTATGTACCAGTGTTGTTTGATGGTTATTGTAGTGGGTGCTGCCACACCCAATGCCACCAAATTTCAAGCAGGAGTATAACAAAAGATTTTTATTAAGATTTGTAACTAAATTAATGAATAAGGTAAATATATATCAGGAATTTGCTATTTTCAATGGGTGTGCAGTACACACAGTACACCCAGAATATATGCCCTTGGTATGTATGTATGTATGTATGTATGTATGTATGTATGTATGTATGTATGTATGTACGTATGTATGTATGTATGTATGTATGTACGTATGTATGTATGTATGTATGTTTGTATATATGTATGTATGTATGTATGCATGCATGTATATATGTATATATACATATGTGTGTACATATGTGTAGCTATGTGGTAAGAAGCTTGTTTCCCAAGCACATGGTTCTAGGTTCTGTCCAACTGCATGGCACATTGGGTAGGTGCCTTCTGCTCTAGCCTCGAGAAGGAAACTTAAAGTAGCTTATCACATATACATATGTGTGTGTGTGTATGTGTGTGTGTGTGTGTGTGTATGGGTGTGTGTTCCAGTCTCTGTGCCTTGATATCATGTGGTAGTCATAAATGAGTGTCATTGTCATGCAAGTGGTGTCCTTCGTTTCCAGTTTTTCATAAAAACAAGCCTGATCACGGGAACAATATTACATTATTTGGAAACAGGTGAGGGTTTCAGACAGGAAGGGCATCCAGCTGTAGAAATTATGCCTCAACAAATTCCATCCAACTCGTGCAATCATAGAGAATTGGATGTTGAAATGACAATGGCAGCATTGACGGCAACAATGATGACAGCAACGATGACTATGATGATGACGATGACAATGACAACCACAACGATGATGACAATGATGACAACGACGATGACTATAATGATTATGAGGACTACGACGATGACGATGACAATGACAATAACAACGATGATGACAATGATGACAACGACGATGACTACAATGACGGTGATGACTACGACGATGACGATGACAATGACAACAACAACGATGATGACAATGATGACAACGACGATAACTACAATGACGGTGATGACTACGACGATGACAATGACAACAACAACGATGATGACTATGATGACTATGATGATGACATTGTCTACGATGATGATTGATGACTACAATGATGACGATGACAACGACAACAGTGATGGTGACAATGACGACAATGACGACAACCACGACAATTACAATGATGATGACGATAGCAATGACAACAACTATGGTGATATGTATATATAGACACGCACGCCTACATATGTGTAGAGTTCTTTGTCATCATCATCATCATCATTTAACGTCATATATATATATATATATATATATATATATATATATATATATATATATATATATATATATATGACTGGGAATGAGTTTTGGTGAGGGAGAAGACTTCCATGAGTTTTGTTGTTGCAGGCAACTACATGTATTTATTTGTTAATGACATTCATATACAGATGTATAGAACTACTATATTTGATGTTTTGCATGTGTTCGTATATAGATATGTGCTATGTATTTGCATGTGTATGAGCGTGCATGCATATGTGTGTGTGTGCATGCATGCATATCTATCTATCTATCTATCTATCTATCTATCTATCTATCTATCTATCTATCTATCTATCTATCTATCTATCTATCTGTCTCTCTGTCTGTCTGTCTGTCTATCTATCTATCTATCTATCTATCTATCTATCTATCTGTCGATATATCTATCTACATATGTGCTTGTCCTCCTCCTCCTCCTCCTCATCATCATCATCATCATCATCATTATAAATATGACACCATATTATAGTTTCATGATAGTCAAATTATCACTGTATAATATATATATATATATATTATATATATATATGTACACTCTCACACACACACACACACACACACACACACACACATATATATAGATAGATAAATGTATGTATCTACATATGTATTATGCATAAGGTATAGATGTAGGCATACACATATGTGTGTATGTGTGCATGTGTGTGTGTGTTGTATGTGTATGTATGAGAGAGAGAGAGTTTATGTATGTGTGTTTGTGTGTTTGTGGCGTACTTATCAAGAAAGTTCCATTGCTTAGTAAGCCAGAGGCAAGTACATGAGTTTGCATTAGAAAAACTTTCTTTGATCTGACACAACTTCATCTATATTCACCAGTGATTAACAAGTAAATAGGTTCAGATATAGAGAAATCTATTGGTCTCACACACACACACATACACAGACACAACACACACACACCACTCCACACACACCTTCTCTCTCTCTCTCTCTCATTTCTTCTCTAATTCATCCATTTGTATTTGTCTCTTAAATTCTTTATTTTCCCCTCCTCTACACTCACACTGTGTGTCTGTATATATATGAGTGTATATTATATATATATGTATATACATATATATATATATATATATATATATATATACATATGTATATATATATATATATAATATATATTATATATATTATATATATATATATATATATAATATATATATATATATAATATATATATATATATTATATATATATTATATATATATATATACACACACATACACATATTCATAGAAATCTATCTGTTTAATATATGTATGTGTTGGTATGTGTGTGCATGTGTATGCATGTGTGTGTGTGCACGCATGTGTGTGTGTGTGTGTGTGTGTGTGTGTGTGTGTGTGTGTGGTGTGTGTGCGCGCATATATTCATATACATCTAAAAATACGAATTCATGCAGAAAATATATTTAGAAAATGTCTGTGAGAAAGAAACACATTTTTAAAAGTGCTTCTAGTTAAAATATGTTCAGTTATTATAATGTTTTTATTATAATATCTATATTTATGATACTGCAGTTGACATATCAACTACAATTGTACACATGTCAACTGGGGATTACCAGTTTCAGCAAGAAACTTAAGTAATTGAAAAGTAGTCAGCTTTTACTATAGCACAGTACTGAAACGAAGCTTAGAATTGAAATCTTATCAGCCCAGGCATGATAAGTAGTCCACAGCATATAACTGGTCTTGAACTCTAACCAAGCATATTATAACTGCAATCATTTGATTGCATGTAAATCTAGTGGAATTTTCAATTTTTTTTCCACCAAAACATGGCTATAAATTCTGTTGTGTCTGAGGAGAGTCATTTTCTTTTTGTGCCTTATAATGTAACACACGCACCGGCAAAATTTCCACTTATTTCTTAATTTTATTTTCCTAAAATTTTCGTTGCATCTTGCAACCTTTTCAATAGTCAAGACTATTTTAGGAAAATAAAAATAAGAAATAAGTGGAAATTTTACCGGTGAGTGTGTTACATTATAAGGCACAAAAATAAAATGACTCTCACCAGACACAACAGAATATGCCTCATTCAACACATGAACTCTTATAAAGAATCTTGCAAACTAAATCCAAAAACGAAATGTGGCTATAAATATAAAAGCAAAAGAGAACCAGTGCTGAGATATGAGAAGGTCCAAGCAAGACAACACAGACAAAAACAAGATTCTTTGTTATGACCCATCCTTCTGTATAAAAGGATCATTTTGTACCATTTTGTACCATGAACACAATATCTTTACCTCATGCCACATCAATATGTAGTTAGTCAGTTCTCAGTCAAACACAATATTTATTCATGTCTCTTTACTGGTGAACAGTGATGCAGCATCCAGCAAGTAACTTTAGTAATCAATGTAAACTTCGTATATAAATAAATGGCCTTATCAAAGATCTAAATGGACTTGACTGTATATAGGAAACAGCAGACAATGAAATTCAGACCAACCAAATAACAATCACTCATCTCAGCTAACTGGAATTACAGTACTAATTATTTAGTCTGATGCTGAGAGTATTTGTTATATTACTCATGACATTACTTTGTATATTTCATTCCAAGATATATACTTGTGATGGCTTGCTCACTTAACCAGCAGGGTGGCATCATTTCAAAGCTAAAATGACACATAGTGCATTGTGACCAGCGCTGTGTAACAACATCCAGTAGTCTAGTCTATCATGTGGCTATGTAAAGAGTAAAGATCCTCTTCAGTCATGAATGATGATGAGATTGCACTTAGAAAGTTGCCCTTCGTGGCGCAAATCTGAGCTAAGTTGTTTATGGAAGACCAGCAGTTGCCCGTGCATACAAGCCGCCTCTCTCCATTCCACTGATGTTACCCAAGGGAAAGGCGAAAGCCAATACAGCTTGGCACTAGTGATATCACAACTCATTTCTACAGTTGAGTGAACTAGAGTAACATGAAAATAAAGTGTTTTGCTCAAGAACACAACACACAACCTGATCAGGAAATTGAACTCACTACCTCATGATTGTGAGCCCCATGGTCTAATGTGATTATGTGGTATACTGGTAATGCTACTTACTTGAATGTCTGTCAGTCTGTCTGTAAATATGCATGCATGTATGCATATTATATATTCTAATTGTTCTTTCACTTAGCATCTATTTCTCCATGCTAGCTTGCATTGATTAGGGACTTATTAGAAGCAGATTTTTTTCCTCCCTCCAATCCTAACCTGTTTTTGAAGTAAGGGTTTTGTTATTCCACAAGACTTCAAAAGTTTGGAGCTGGATGAGGAATATACACATCATATCACTATTTCAGTTAGTGACAAGCAATAGAGGAACATCTTAAGTGGTTTATCACTATGAATTCACTGTCAACATGATAAAGTATTAATTG
>NC_043005.1:40996020-41016020 GCF_006345805.1 Octopus sinensis
ACCACCAATGGCAATATACCACCACTGCCGCCACTGCCCCTACCACCACCACCACCACCACCATGGTCATCATCATCATCATAATTATTGTTACTATCACTACTACCACAACTGCTGCCACAGCAAAAGTTGTGTTGGAGCAGCATTTTCAACGGCCAGATGCCCTTCTTGTTACCAAACTCTGTCTCATCTTTCCAAATGATGGAATAATCTCTCAGCCCAAATGATGTAATAATCAACAAACAGCCCATATTCGCTTTACATGGAAAATGGAATAACAAACAGTCACCGGAAACTAAAACTTACCTTTTGTTTACAAAGATTGTGCAATACATCAATAAGCCTAGATATAGGCACAGATGTGACTGTGTGGTAAGAAACTTGCTCCCTAACACCATGGTTCCAGGTTCAGTCCCACTGTGTGGCATCTTTGGCAGGTGTCTTCTACTATAGCATCAGGCTGACCAAAGCCTTGTGAGTGGATTTGGTGGAAGGAAACTGAAAGAAGCCTATCATAAGTGTGTGTGTGAATGTGTGTGTGTGTGCATGTATGTATGTATGTATGTATTATGTATGTATCTATCTATCTATCTATCTATCTATCTATCTATCTATCTATCTATCTATCTATCTATTTCTCTCTCTCTCTCTCTATATATATATATATGAGCTGCTTTCTCGTATATGAGCAAAGCCATTGCTAGAAAGAATCATTGAACTGAATCAATGGTGATGCAATGTGAGGTCCTTGCATGACTCTTAAACCCAGCGAAAATTTTGCACATTCTATTGCATAATGCACAACTGTACTGGCTGGCAGAAGGAACAGGTGCCACAGTATGAACTTTTTTGACATGCCTTTTCAACTGAGAGGCACACCTTTCCACATGTTGCACATATTCTGTTCTGAACAATAGCCATATCACAATTTACCATGGGTCGATTCCTGCACAACTTAAGCACCTCCTCCCACAACCACACACACAAAAAGCAACACTCCCTCGTACTCTACAGGTTCATTCCTTCTAAGCCTTCTCCTAATCTTCTGGTGCTTCATTCTCTCTCCCCACAAACCTCAAACAACCACTGTGCACTCTCTTCCACCATCCTTCTTGGTCAGTTGAAATTTCTGAGTGTGTGTGTGTGCGTGTGCGTGTGTGTGTGTGTGTGTGTATGTGTGTGTGTGTGTGTATGTGTGTATCTATGTGTGTATCTTTGTGTCTGTGTTTGTCCCTCAGCATCGTTTGACAACTGATGTTGGTGTGTCTGTGTCCCCGTAACTTAGCAGTTTGGCAAAAAGATCGATAGAATAAGTACCAGGCTTAAAAAAAAAACGTAGAAGGCTCAGTTCATTTGACTAAAAGTTCTTGAAGATGGTGCCCCAGTGTGGCCACAGTCTAATGACTAAAACTGGTAAAGGATAAAAGATAGTTTCATAGGGAGACAGCAAGCAAATGGCACCATTAGTAAAGTCATCGTTTACAACCAGTGAATGAGAAGGGAAATATAAAATCACTTACACCACACACACAAACACACATGCACGCACACACATGTGCGTGCACACACACACACATGTGCGTGCACACACACACACACTGACACTTTGTCAGTTGTAATGGCATGTGTTCCAGTTGATCCAATCAATGGAATAGACTGCTCGTGAAATTAACATGCAAGTGGCTGAGTACTCCACAGACACATGCACCTTTAATGTAGTTCTCAGAAGAGATTCAGCATGACACCAGACTACTCACTTTTGCCAGCTGAGTGAACTGGAGTGATGTGAAATAAAGAACAAAATGCACTACCAGTAAATTAAATTCATGACCTTATGATTGTGAGCTGAATAAGCTAACCACTAAGTCATATATATGCCTTCACACACACACACACACACACACACACACACACACATTATAAAATTCACTCAAAAGGCTTTGACGAACCTGGGGCTATTATAGAAGACACTTGTGCAAGGTGTCACACAACGAGACTGAACCTGAAACCTTGTGGTAGGAAAGTGAATTGCTTAGTCATTCATAGTTGATATAATAAAGAAGTAGTCTTGGATGGTGTGTATTGACGGAATTTTCAGATGAGTCTGTCTTGCGGGTAATTGCTCCAATGTTTTGCATTCTGAATTCTTCACTGGTAGATTGAATCATCATCATCATCATCATTTAACATCCATCTTCCATGCTGGCATGGGTTGGACTGCTTGACAGGAGCTGGCCAGGCAGGAGCCTGCATCAAACTTCTGTGTCTGTTTTGGCAGGGTTTTTATAGCTGGATGCCCTTCCTAATACCAACTATCGGAGTGGACAGAGTGCTTTTTATGTGGCACAAGCACAAATGAGGAGGATATTGGTATGTTTTTTACAGCTGGCTGCACTTCTTTACTGGACTGGATGCTTTTTACGTGGTATCAGCACTGGCAGGGTCACCAAGTAGCTTGCAAGACAAAGATCCTTTGAGAGAGGAAGGGGGCATTGGAGGAGATGATTTCGTGTCAGATGATGAAAGGTTATTCTCAATTTAACAACCCCATCTGACCCTCCCTTGTGTATTTTTAACAAAGCCTATTCAGTTGCACACATCTGGGAAGGGTCTCTTCCTCCCTTTCTCACACCAGGGCTCCTGAAAATATAAAGGGTCATGGGCATTGCTCTTGTTCCTGATAAAAATTGTTAAAGAAAACATTGATGACAATAACAACAACAACAACAACAACAGCTGCAGCAGCAGCAGCCGTCCAAGAATTTGGACCTGCAGATTTCCCTTTCCAGCGACTTTGAGGGCCACCTCCCAGTGGTGTCGGGCGTCAACAAAGAGCCCTCGACTACAACAAGACAACCAAAGTTTTTTTTTCCAAGCTCTGCGGTCTCCCACCCCTAAGCCTTAGATCATCACCTAATCACCCCCTATCCATCTTGTTACTTAACAACAACAACAGCAGCAGCAGCAGTAGCAATAACAACAACATAAGCGGGAATAGACAAACAAAATTTCATCATACTCATACAGTCACAGGAATGGTTGCGCACTTAAGAAATTTGCTTCCCTACTACATGATTTTGGGTTCAGTCCCACTGCAGAGTACTTTGGGCAAGAGTCTTATGTAATAACTCCAAGCTGACCAAAGCCTAGTGAGCTGGTTGACAGAAACTGAAAGAAGCTCATCATATATATCTGTATGTGTGTGTATGTGTATGTGTGTTAGTGTGCATGTGTGTGTATGTGTGTGTGTGTTAGTGTGCATGTGTGTGTATGTGTGTATGATTGTGAGTATGTATGTCTCCTTGTCTTGACATTCCCTAATAGTTGTAAATAAGTGTCACTGTCACACAAGCAGTGTCATTCTCTTCCAAATGTTCTGCAAGAGCATGTCCAGCTATGGAGAAATATTACCTTGCTTGGAAACAGAGGAAGGTAGCAAGAGAAAGTTCATTCAACCCATAGTCGATCTGCCTCAATAAACTTCATCTGGCCATACAAGCAAGGCAAAGTAGACCTTAAAATAATGATGATGGCATGCTGAACCATATCCAATTAAACCCTGTATGTTAGAATGCACACTATGGCCGCCCTAACTTACATGGAGAAATAATATATTTAAAGCTATGGATCCACCTAGAAATTCAACCAATTTACTTAGGCACCATAATTTTATTCAATTATATTTGATCTAGTTCACCATAATGATGAGCAAATGATAGAGTCTCTTAATAGTCACTTGACATGCTAGAAATAGCAGCCAAATATTTTTCAAATGACTCCCTTAACAAAAGAAAGAACACATAGGATAATGTTGTCTGCATTACAGAATATTTAAAAACATTATAGAATGGCTGCAGAAGGAAAGTATGTAACCAATGGTTTGCTCAATCAGAGCTACCTTAAAATTAAACACTGGCAGCTACAAGCACCATTATCATTGCTGCCAAAGCTGTGAGATATTTTGACAACTGTGCTCTGCATAGTTATGAGCTGCCCTTTGACAAGGCATAGCACCCTTTCAGCCACCCTGCCAGAGATATGGTGAAATCATGGCACTTCAGCATGGCAGATTGTGAAGAGGCAGCATAAGAGCTCACCTGAGCCAACAATGCTTCTCATATTGATGCTGAGCAGAGGAATCCTAGAAGATCAATGGTCTGGATCACCAAGCTCTATCAACAAAGCAACTGCGACACATCCATAGGGGCAGCTTCCATGGTTGTGTAATCAGTTAATGAAAGATTCATTATGACTGAAGCTCCCAGTTCAAATAGAATTGGATGGTGACAGAGAGTCACAGGAATCCGCACAAACAGCATGACTGGATATTTATAATACTACTGCCATTACCACTTACATTGCTATTAACAATTATTACCAATTACTATCATAATTATCAATATGATTTGCAACAACAGAGATACCTAGAAACAGCAGCAAATTCCTCTTCAAAATATACTTGATTGTTTTCAAAACAGAGAAGAAAGCAGGATTGTCATGGCAATAATGCCTTTCATCATAAGTTTTATTAGTCGATGATGGTTTAGGGCTAAACAACAACAACAACAACAACATCAATTATTGTCATCACAACCACAATGACGTCATTGCTGTTACTGTCATCAGCATTTTCACCATCACCACTAAACCGATCATCTGAACTAGAACATAATGTAAAACAACACATCTCAAAGAACCATCGACTTTGCTGTACTTCCATGTTATCAAAGACAGCACACCAAATGTTGATAACTTGATTGAAGAAAATATTGACAGTTATTTCTATAAGTATCAAAAGATTGTTAATCTATTTGTAAAATTTAATTGGATTCTGTACTACAAGTCATTTTTATAGATTTTAGGTAATACTATATGTAAGCAACTTGTCTTTACATGCAATATCTTCTTCGATAAGTAAAAAGAAATTAGTCAATCTAGTTTCAATCCTGTTTTGGGATTTCATCAGTGACTGACTACTCCCTTTAATTGTTCACCAACTTTTGCTAAAGGCCTTAAGTTCAGAAAGACTGATTTGCATAATATAAAGCATTCTTGATAGCTAGCTTGATGAATAGATTATTGAAGCATTAGCAGTATTTTCTTTCAATGATATTCAGCATGACAGAATAGTGAAATTAATCATGCTGGTTGTCAAGAATGCATTATATTATGCAAACCAGTTCATCAGATTTCATTAATCCTGAGTAATAGCAGGCTTATAAGCAACATCTCAGGGAACAGATAAAAAGAGTAGTTACTTGTGATGAAATCCCTCTAATTTGGTTGATCTTTCTCCAATTGTCCACAAAGTTATTGTCTATTATTTATAGTGTTGACTAAAATCTATAGATGTATATTCTGTAGCATATAATAATAGCAATGAAACAAAATGATGTTGATATAAGAGTTAATTGAAGTAAAGGTAAAGTTACTTTCTCGAGTCATACTGATGTATAAGGATCAGTTTCCTGGTTTCATGGTTTACATACTCCCGCACCTGAATGGATTGGAGCAGTGTGAAATGAAGTGTTTTCCTCAACAACACAACACATCACCTCGTCCAGGAATTGAAACCACAATCTTACGACTATGCGACCCACACCCTAACCACTAATCCACGTGCCTCCACTAATTGAAGTGGTTGTCAGGAATGCATTCCTCCTCCTCCTCCTCCTCCTCACCACCACCACCACCACCACCACCACTACCACCACCAGCATCGTTTCAATATTCACTTTTCTAAGCTTGCATGGGTTAAATGGAATTTGTTGTTGTAGATTTTCTACAGCCGGATGTCTTTCCTGCTGCTAACCCACTTCAGTTTCTAAGTAAGATAATATTTATCCATGGATAGACATGTTTCCACAGAAGATTGGAAATGGATAACACTGCTTGTATGATGGTGATATTCATTTACAACCATCACATGATATCAAGACAAGGAGAGACTAACATCCCCACCACACATACCCAGGTGTATTGATTTGATACTCAGGAAGAATGGTAAAGTCTTTGAAATTTTGAGCCTACACTCTTCAACAGAAAGGATTGAAAGGGAAAAAAATGGAGAGAGAAGAAATGTCTAGGGATTAGCAGTTCAACTATCCCTAGTTTCCTCATTGACCACCAGATAAGGGATTGGGGGACCCTATCAAAGGCTTTCTCCGTGTCAACGAAAGCCAGGTACAGAGGTTTATCTTTGGCTAGATATTTCTCCTGCAGCTGTCTTACCAGAAATATTGCATCAGTGGTGCTTTTCCCTGGCATGAACCCAAATTGCATCTTATCTAAACTGCCTCTCTCCCTAATTAGTTGGGCTATGACCCTCTCCATGACCTTCATTACCTGATCCAACAACTTGATACCTCTGTAATTATTTATATCTAAAGTGTCACCTTTACCTTTGTAGCAGTTGACTATGGTGCTGCTGCACTAGTCATTGGGTATGGCTCCCTCATGTATCACCTGGTTAACTATACAGGTGACTAGGCTATAGCTGACACCACCAGATATTTTGAGCATCTCTGCGGTGATTCCTGATGGGCCGGAGGCTTTCCCTGTCTTCATACTCTTAATTGCTTTATCTACCAAGGTACTGTTAATTTGGATAGCTGGTCCCTCTGTTGGGTTGACATTCGGCAGACTCCCTTTCTCCCATTCATTCTCTTTATTGAGCAACCTTTCATAGTGGCATCTCCAAACCTCTCTCTTTGCAGCCTCGTTTAGTGCAACTGAACCATCATCCATGCAGACATATTTCTCTGCTATGACATCACAATTCTCTCTCACACACTGTCTTGCAACACGAAATACTTCAAGTCTTTGCTCATCACGGCACAGAACATTGGCAAATCTTTTCTTATCTGCTTCCCCTTTGGCTAAATAAAACTGTCTCCTAGCTTCTCTTTTGGCAGTCTGATACGATTCCCTGCTACCACCATTCTTCCAGTCCTTCCAAGCCTGTCTCTTTTCTCTAATATCCCTGTCAACCACATTGTTTCACCACCACATTCTCTTGGGTCGAGAGGGGACTTTGCACCATCCACAGATCTGGTCAGTAGTACTCAGCAGGTTGTCCCATAGAAACCTCCAGTTTTCTTCCACATCATGTAATGCTATATCCCTTTCTATTTCATCAAAGGCTTCGAGTAATACGTCTCTAAATCTTCCTCCATTCACAAGATCTTTAAGCTTCCAGACCCATCTCCTCGATGCTGGTCAGTTTCTGGGCATTCATTTAGCCCTGATCCTGAAGGTGAAGGGGGTAAACCACGAGCTAGCAAATTTAGACAAGAGCATTTTCTGGATTTGTAGTCTTTCGGGGGAGTAATTAAAAATTGAGTAAGGGAATCCCAGTGTGTGCACTAGTTTATATAGGGTGGTGGTGATGGTGGAAGAGTGGGGGAAGTGTTGGCGAATCAAGTGGTAAATCAAGAGAGAGAGAGAGAGAGAGAGAGAGAGAGAGTGAGGCAGAGAGAGAGAGCAGGGGCCAGAGTTAGAGTGGTCAGGCATAGAACATTAGGGAGAAAAATATTCTTTATCCATCCTTTTTTAAGAGAGTAAAGTACAGTTTCAGGCTGGTTTGGCTGTCATGTCCAGCAATCCAAATGACTACATTAAGACTTCCTTGTTGGCTCATAAAATCTCCCTCACTGGTTGGCATCAGTTTGCATGACTTGCATCTGTAGGTGTATGTGTGTGCATGTGTATGTGGAGGGTTGTGTATATGAGTGTAGAGAGCATATGTGTACATACATGCAGATGTTATACGTTTAGTGTATAACTGAAATGAACTGTTTACAAACCAGCATGGTTCCCCAAATATCTATATGACAATTGATCATTAGATGTGGCAGTTAGTAAATCTCAAATGGTTGCATGACCTGCTAAAAATAGCAGCAAATTTTCCTTCATTTACACCCTCCCTACTGTCTTAAAAAAGCAGGGACACATTGTATAATAAAGGGTAAAAGGGAAAAGACCCCCTTCAGTCATAAGTGACCATGCGATTGCACCTAGAAAGTTACCCTCTGAAGCACAAATCTGGGCAAGGTTGTTTATGGAAGACCAGCAGTTGCCCATGCACACCAGCCTCCTCTCTCCATGCCACTGATGTTCTCCAAGGGAAAGGTAAAGGCTGATACAGCTTGGCACCAGTGATACACTCATTTCTGCAGCTGAGTGAACTGGAGCAATGTGAAATAAAGTGTCTTGCTCAAGAACACAACACACAGCCTGGTCCAGGACTCGAACTCACTGCCTCATGATTGTGAGCTTGACACTCTAACCACTGAGCCATGTACTTCATTTCACATAGTATAATATAGTTATAGATATGCAATGTCTAACGGAAAGGTGGGATGGTCACAGTTGGAATGGTTTCTATTATGACTCTGATCAGAGCCAATCCTGATGATAAACAAAAAAAAAAAATTAACTACTGATCAGTTTAGGCCACTATTCTTTTAAACTGTATGAATGTATGTGTGTGTGTGCATGTGTGTGGGTGGGTGTTTGTATGAGTGTATGCATATATGTGAGTGTGTGTGTGTATGTGTGTGTGTGACTGTGTGTGCTTGTATGAGTGTGTGAATATGTGTGTGTGTTTGTGTGTTTGTATAGACATGTGTTTGTATTTGTTTGTATAAGTGTATGCTTATGTCTGAGTGTGTGTGTATGTGTGTGTTTGTATGAGTGCATTCATATGTGTGAATGTGCGTATGTGTGAGAGTGTGCATGTGCACATGTAGGTGTGTTTGTATGAGTGCATGCATATGTGTGAGTGTATATGTGTGCTTGTATGACTATGTGCATATGTGTGTATGTGTATGTATTCGTCTTTGTATGAGTGTATGCTTATGTGTGTATGTGTGTGTGTGTGTGTCTGTGCATGTGCCTGCATGAGTGTGTGCACATGTGTTAGTGTGTGCATTTGTGTGAGTGTGTGGGATCTGTGTGTATGTACACATTCATGCATCTGTTATGCAACTTGAGGATAATTGAAATTAAATATGTATAAAACATTGTGTTTCTCTCTATATTAGACTATTGATTAATGCTTTAGCCATTCATTCATACAAGATATATGTATAAGTAATGCATGTGTGCTTGTGTGTGTGAGTATGTGCATGGGTATGCATGTGTCTGTGAGTCTGTGTGTGTATGCGTGCAAACACACACACATTACATGCAACAAGTGGAGGATTGAAATTAACCGTGCACCAAATATATTCAACCCATTTATTCTAAATGAGACCAGAGTGCGTCAGTTCATGGCATTAAAAGACCGAATTTAAGCATTGTGGTGACCATACTGAGTTATATAGATTAAAATAGGAAGTAAATCTATGATCCTACCTGATATCTTTTATCGTTTACTTGTTTCAGTCATTAGACTGTGGTCATGCTGGGGCACTGCCTTACACACACACACACACACACACACATATATATATATATATATATATATATATATGTAGTAATGAGTGAGTGGACAAACAAAAGAAGGGCACTAAATTTCCACAAGCCAATGATTAGCTCTATGAGCATTGAAGCTTTAAGAATTTGAATCAAACTGTTTTGATCCATATATATAAATATATATATAATATATATATATATATATATTGATAAAACGGTAAGACAACAAAAGAAAGAAAGAGATCTCGATAGTACGTAAATAGAGGAATTTATCTGTAAATGTAATATGTGACAATTATTCGATAGCCATGATAAAACTCCACCTCGGCATCCAAAACTTGGAGTTTTATCATGGCTACTGAATAATTGTCACATATTACATTTACATGTAGCTATAGATATAGATAGATATATTTATATATACACATACATATATATACAAACACTGAAGATGTACAGAAAACATTCCATCACATGCCAGGGGAAAAAACTAGAAGTAGTTGATAGCTTCTTCTACCTTTGTGACCAAGTCTGTGGTGGGGTAGGTTACTCTGAGAGTGTAGTGGCTAGAATAGTAATAGCCTGGGCAAAGTTCAGGGAGCCCCTACCTCAGGTGGCAACTAAGGGCCTCTCGCTCAAGATGAAAGGTAGACTGTATGATGCATGTGTGCAAACAGCCAAGCTACACAGCAGTGAAACATGGGTCATAACTGCTGAGGACATGCAGTGGCTTGAAAGAGATGAAGCTAGTATGATCCGCTGGATGTGTAATGTCAGAGTGCAAACATGACAGAGCATGAGTGCCCTGAGAGAAAAGTTGGAGATAAGAAGCATCAAATGTGGTATGCAAAATTTTCGAAAAATTTTTGGGTAAAATTTTCGGTGAAAATTTTTGGTGAAAATTTTCGAAAAATTTTTGGGTAAAATTTTCGAAAAACTTTTGGGTAAAATTTTCGAAACACTTTTGGTGAAAATTTTCGAAAAACTTTTGGTGAAAATTTTCGAAAAACTTTTGGGTAAAATATTCGGCGAAAACTTTCGAAATACTTGTGGTGAAAATTTTCGAAAAACCATTGATTGGATCAACTGGAACACTCATTGATTGGATCAACTCATTGATTGGATCAACTGGAACACTCATCATCATAACCAATGGAGTGCCAGTTCTGCTCTCTGAGTTCAAATCCAGCTAAGTTCCACTGAACCAGGCATCTCTTCAGGTTTAATAAATAGCATACCATTTCAGCTCTGGGGTGAATTCCACCTTCTCTCTCCTTCACTCTGCAATGTAACTGTAATTCAAAGAACCAACCTTGTCACAAGGTGTCATCTTGACAGAATCAGTGGAATTTCAGAAACACATGCTTTTCTGTATTTCTTTATATTCAGAGTTCAAATCCTAAGTCCACTTAGCTTTTAAAGTACTAGTTAAGTACAATTTAATTTATAAACGCCCTCTGCAAAATTTCAGGCCTTCTGAGTGGTCAGCTGGCAGAATCATTAGCATACTGGGTGAAATGCTTAACAGCATTTGTCCATCTTCATGTTCTAAGTTCAAATTTCACTGAGGCGGACTTGACCTTTCATCCTTTTGGGGTTGATGAAATAAGTATCAGTTAAGCACTGGGATCAATGTAATTGACTATCCCCCACCCTGCAAAATTTCAGGCCTTTTGCTTATAGTAGAAAGAATTATTATTATTATTTTATTATAATCATCATTATTTCTGTTTATTTATTCTACCTATTAGCACAAAGTCAATCCTGATGTTCAAAGTAAATATATACCGTATTGATCTCACTAGTTCTCAAAAGGTTTTTGAAGGTCAAAGGTCATGAATTTTTTCCTTCCTCCTTACAAGACCAACTATTAACAATTGTTTCTAATTTAGACAGAAGGCCAGCAAATTTAAAGGAAAATAGGTTAGACAGTTACATAAACCCCATTTGATGACTGGAACTTTATTTTATCAACCCTGGATGTATGAAAGGCAAAATTAACCGTAGCAGGATGCTGGCCAATATCCTACACTGTTGCATCTAATGTTTATTGGTAGCACCAAAACTTAAACAATAAGGCATGGAGGAAAGATTTTTTATGTAATTAAAAAAACCCGAAAAACTATCATAAACATATCTTGCCAAATCATTCAAATATTTGTTGTGGTCTGGTAGTTTAAAATCACACTTTTGTAAGAACAAGTCCAAATTTTAGTTTCGTTGTTTTAACACACAATCTGAGCAGTTCTCATAATATACAATATTATCTTAAGAAAGAAATTATTTCGTGTTTCGCATACTTGTGCTTCATTGTATTAGATTCTAGCAAGTTCCAAATGGTCTTTCTTTTATCTCATTTTACAATTCAGTTTATTTCACCATTCTATTTAAAGAACAGCTGAATAGTTGATAAATAAATTCCAGAACATGTATTTGAGAATTGTGCTTCCAAGTAATTCAATCCTCTTGTAATTGACTATAACAGACACACACACACACACACCTGTTTCTCATTATTCTGTAGCTTTTTAGATTCTTCCATCAGAATAGGGGAAAATATCTGGGCTGTCATAACAGAATCTCTTTGAAAGGTAATTGCATGAATAGTAGGAACAGCTGGAGTATAAAGATAGAAAAGGAGAAAAAAAATCATTATTGAATACTAAGTAATACTTGATACGAAGTGAAATCAAGTAAAATCTATTGATTTCATACACAATTATAAGGCCTTGGATGTATAAAAAGAAATAGGAAATGAAATAGTGTTAAATGTGGGTCTCTCTCAAAGGGTATTAGCAATAGAAATGAAGGAAAACACTTTTAATCAAGGAGTGATATTGGATCACAAGAACTATACAATGCTCAATGCTGGACATCCAGACACACATGAATATATAATGGTAAAAGCAATAACTTGACCCTGTATATGAAACATATATTCAATCCGTCTTGCTCTGAACTGAAACATTCTTGAATCACTTTCTGCTCACAATTTTTGCAAAATACTGACTGGCAAAAATTCAAACCAACTAACCAACCGACCAGCCAACCAGACAACCAACAACCCCCACCAACCATCCCACCAACCAACCAGCCAACCAACCAACCAACCAACCAACCAACCAACCAACCAGCCAACCAACCAGCCAGCGAACCAGCCAACCAACCAGCGAACCAGCCAACCAGCCAACAAACCAGCCAACCAGTCAACCAACCAACCAACCAACCAACCAACCAACAAACCAACCAACCAACCAACCACCCCACCCACCCACCAAACAACCAACCAACCAACCAATCCACCAACCAACCAACCAGCCAACCAACCAGCCAACCAACCAACCAACCAACCAACCAACCAACCAACCAACCCACCAATCAACCAACCAACCACCCCACCAACCCACCAACCAACTAACCAGCCAGCCAGCCAGCCAGTTTATCCTCAACAGTCTCAGACGGCACACATGTAACATAAGCGCTGCCATTCTTCTTCAATCAAAGAAAAAAGAACAACTGTGTCTATACATAATTTCTCTATTTCTTCTGTGAAATCAGAAGATAGAAATCATTCAATGGAATAATGGTAATAAGATGGAAACCGTGTTTTGAAATGTCTAACCTTTCTCTGACCAGATTCCTCATGGAAATACGCGGTCCATGTGTTTGTGTTAATTATGAAAGTAATCAGGTATTTGGAGGATCTTATTAAAATAACTAACTTTGCTATTATTATTAAGCTTGAATCTTAAACATAAATTAGAGAAAATGGTCTGATAAATATTTTATCATTCTCTATTTACTGAACTGCTAAGTAGCTACAGAACATAAGAGGACACAACTAAACATCGACTTTTTTACATGGTTGTAAACACAAACACTTGACAGACACATACATACACACACACACAAAGACACACACACTTGCACATAAAGACATACACACACACACACACATGCAGACATACATTCAAACACATACACAGACATACACACACACATACACACACAAGCAGATACTCACACAAACACACATACATGCACACACACATACAAAGACACATGCACACACACACACACACGCATCTTAATTTTTTATGTTTTAACTTGTTTCAGTCATTAGTCTATGGGCATGCTGGGGCATTGCCTTGAAGAATTTTCAGTCAAATGAATTAGCCCCAATTCTTATTTTCGATTAGCCTAGTACTTATTCTATTGGTTCTTTTTGGCAAACTGCTAAGTTACAGGAACATGAACATACTAACACCGGTTGTCAAACTGTGGTGGAGGACAAACACAGTCACAAATACACACCAAACACACACCACCTCGTACATTAACAGTAGCTGTGTCTGTGGAATATCCAGAAATTTACAAGTTCACTCAGTGAACCTGACTGCTTAGTTGGGCAAACAGTGAAACACTTCCAGCAGTCTTTTCTACTCTAGGCGCAAGGCCCGAAATTTTTTTAGGGAAGGGACCAGTCAATTAGATCAACTCCAGTACGCAGCTGGTACTTAATTTATCGACTCTGAAAGGATGAAAGCCAAAGTCGACCTCGGTGGAATTTAAACTCAGAACGTAAAGACAGATGAAATACTGCTAAGCATTTCATCCAGCATGCTAACATTTCTGCCTTGAAATACTTCCAGCAGTGATTCTCAAATAGGGTCCGTATGACTCTTGAGGGGTCCATATAAGAATTTTGGAGGTCCATTTAAGCAAAATAATTAATTGGGTATCCACTGTAATATTTTAAGGGTCCATGAAAAAAAAAACTTTAGATATATTTATTGCAAGAGACAGCTAACTTTCTTTCTTTAATATCTTATGTACCGGTGCAGCAGACAAGTTCCTCCGATTTCAAAGGTTAATGAAAAACAAATGCATATAGATACAAGAAAAAAATGATGCTCTCCACTCCAGGCCATGGTGAGTACTATCTGAAATAGAAAAAAAAAATGGCATTTAATGAACTTCATAGAAATAAAAAGTTTTTTCATGTATCTTCATGTGTTTGTTTTTTATTAACCTTTGAAATCACGGCAACCAGTCTATCGCACCCTGTAGTTCAAAATATTGCAAGCTACTGAAACATGTTCTCTGAGAAAGTGCTATGACAAACCTATACAAGTGATCATGTGAAAAATGAAATAGGAATATTGAAATAACTAACTATAAAATTAGTTTTGAAGCATTGAATAGTTATTGGGGTCCACAAGAATAAAATGGTAATTGAAGAGGTCTGTAGATAATAAATGGTTGAGAACTACTGATGTCTAATCAGGAATTCTGATTGAGATCCATTTTGTTATCCAGCTTCAGGCAAGCCCTCATAAAGCAGGTCTATGTTTGATCTAAGACGTTCCAGGCATGACCAACCAGACATAGTGAATCTAAGACAATGGTATTATCCAATGATTCTGTTCTTTTTTAAGATATAATAATTGTGATATGAGAGAGATTTAGCTGCTATTTCTAGCAAATTGAGCAAATGTTATAGAGGTTCTCTCAGTATGTGTGTGTGTGTTTGTGTGTGCATGTGTGTGTGTAGGGGATGCTATCTCCCAGAATATTTCAACAGATTCTCATGCTGAGGCTGTTTATAGCCATTCACATCTGAATGAATGATTTTTCTGTCCCTGGAGAGGAGACCTAGCATTTGTAGTACGGTCATTGTGTACACCGTGTGTGCATGTGACTGCTAACAGACAGATAGATAGATAGATAGATAGATAGATAGAGAGAGAGAGAGGGAGAGAGAGAGAGAGAGAGAGAGGGAGAGAGAGAGAAAGTGGGAGAGAAAGATGGTGTGGTGGTTGTGGTAGTGATGATAGTTATCAAATTTCAAAAGCCTTTAGGAATAAGTGAACAACAAGAGGAACTAATCAAACACTTAGGTGATGGTGGTCATAACTAATGAGTTCTGGCACACATCAAGCTTAAGGAAACTAAAAGATTAATTTTTTTCTTGTTTTCGTTGTTGTTGTTGTTGTTGTTTTGTTCAGCTTTCTCTCATTCCTTGACATGGAATTGGTGCTGGACTCTACACAAATTTCTTATGATTTTTTCGATTTTGTGAACCACATTTGGCTATAGAATTTTATCAACAAAGGGCAAGGAGGAGGAGGTGGAAGAGAGGGAGAGGAAGAGATGGAGAGGAAGAGAGGGGGAAGGAGGCGGTAGAGGACTCCAATGAGGAGGAGGAGGAGGAGGAGGAGGAAGAAGAAGAAGAAGAAGAAGAAAAAGAAGGAAAAGGAGAAAAAGAAGAAAAGAAACGAAGTATGTGAATAATGAGGAAGGGAAGTGGGGAGATGACTAACTATGATAACAATTCTTCAACAACAACTATAACTACAACAACAACAACAACATACAGTTTTAGAGAAAACAGGAAAAGAAAATAGATAAATAATGTTGATCACTTTGTTTGAAATAGGTTTAATGTTAGGACAGGAGCAATTAATTATAGACACTGGTAGACAAGAATGTGTGCTTCGTTAAGAGGAAAACTTATTAGCCACAAGATTAGTATTAATGTACTGTGGTGCATTCTCGTATTGATGTATTGGCAATAGTGTATTAGTGGTGGGAGTATTGGTGAGTGGTGTGTACTAGTGTATTAGTTGAAGCTAGAATGGTGTTTTGGTTGCAGTAGTAGTAGTAGTAGTGGTGGTGGTGGTTGTTGTGGTGGTGGTGGTTGTGATGGTGGTTGTGGTAGTAGTAGTAGTGGTGGTGGTTGTGGTGGTGGTTGTGGTTGTGGCTGTGGTTGCAGTGGTTGTAGTTGTGGTTGCAGTGGTTGTGGTTGTGGTGGTGGTTGTGGTGGTGGTGGTGGTTGTGGTGGTGGTGGTGGTAGTGGTGGTGGTGGGGGTTGTGGTGGTTGTGGTTGTGGTGGTGGTGTGGTGGTGGTGGGGGTTGTGGTGGTGGTTGTTGCTGTGGTGGTTGTAGTGGTGTTGATGGCTGTGGTGGTGGCAGTGGTGGTATTGGTGATGGTGGTATTTGTGGTATTGGTGGTGGTGGTGGTGGTGTGGTAGTAATAGTGGTTGAAATCATTATCTTTTAGTCTCAAATCAACTCTGATCAACCTGCACACCACCTCCCTACCCACTCTGATTTAAGGAGTTCAAATACTGATTATCTTGTCCGTCCCCTTTTGTTTTTTTTTCTTCAGATATGCTGTATCTGAGACTATATCCTCTAATGAGTCCTTCCTTTTCTAAAACGGTAAAGTAGTGTGGTACAAAGAAGATTTGGCTGCTACTTCTAGTTGGTTGCGTAACCACATATAGACACCATTGGTGATTCTTGATATCGTAGTGAAATGGTGTTAGCAGCTACTATAGTGGGGATGATGATGATGATGATGATGATGATGATGATGATAGTGGTGGTGATGATGATGATGATGATGATGAGGAGGAGGAGGAGGAGGATGATGATGGTGATGATGATGATGATGATGAAGGTAGTGATGATAAGAATGATGATGTTGATGGCAGTGGTGGTGATGATAAGAATGAGGATGATGATGATGATGGTGATGGTGATGGTGATGCTAATCATCCTCACCATCACCACCAAAATCACCACCATCATTATCATTATTGTAAAACCTCAGCCCCCACCTTCTCTAAACACAACCACTGCCACTACTACACTGCGACCACCACTATCACCATCAGCTTCATCATAAGCAGTTTTATCTATTACCATTCAAATTATTCAATTCCAACTCCTCCACCACTTCCACCACCACCACCACCGCCACTACCACCATACACCACGCCCACCACCATTTATTTTGCAATTACCATAACAGCAGTCATCATAATCATAATGCAAATAATCAACACCTTCCAAATAATTATTGTAAAAATACTACCACTAATTCTAAAACCATAACAATGCCACCACTACCATTTCCATCTGCAACACCAACAACAATATCATCATCATCATTGGAAGCAACATCACCATTCATTATATTCACCCTCACTTCGTCCATCTATCTTTCTCCTTTTTTTCCTTTTGTTCTACCATAGTTTGCTGAACGCAATTACCTCTACCACCAACACCATCCCTACCCCTCACCCCCTATGTACGCCTCCATTATCGACTCATTCACTAAATTCTGCTATTGTGACTCAGTGGATGCACTGAAAAGTTCCTGAATAAACATTACAGTAATGAAATTCACCTTTTCACACATCCATATTTTTAAAATCTCTTAAAATAATAATAATAATAATAATAATAATAATAATAATAATAATAATAATGGTAATAATAATAATAATAATAATAATAATAATAATAATAATAATAGTAAAATAATTGGTTTCAAATTGTGGGACAAGGTCCGCAATATCAGGGGTAGAGTAAGTTGATTACATTGACCCCCCCACCTCCGTGCTCAACTGGTACTTATTTTATCAACCTCGCAAAGATGAAAGGCAAAGTTGACCTTGGTGGAATTTGGACTCTGAGTGTAAAGTAGCTCTACCTAATTTAGTATTAACCCTTTCATTACTGTATTTATTTTGAGATGCTCTGTGTTGCTTTCAATTACTTTAAATATAACAAAGAATTTAGTAGAATAACATGGTTATCATTAAGCTAGTGTTAGGAACATAAATTGTGGCTAAGGTTTGGTGGAAGATTTTAATTCAAAACTTATGAAAACAAGACATTTGTACTCAGAGCTAGGGCCGGTTTCAGCCGGGTTGGTAACGAAAGGATTAAGTGAGAATTGCTTTTCATTGAGGCACAATCAGAAGCAAATTGAAGGAGAGAGAGTTACTTAATATCATTGATCCCATTACTTAACTCTTATTTTATTGACCCTCCAAATGGATAAAAAGTATAGTTGACTTCAGTAAGATTTGAACTCAGAGTGTGAGCAGAATGAAATAAATTGCACTGCACATTTTCTGATGCTCTAACAATCCTGCCAGCTTATCACTACCCAGTAATAATTGCTTAGCTTGCATTCAGGCCATGTGGTACACACACACACAAACACACATACACATGCACACACACACACACACAACACATAAGTATAAATATGTATTCCTAAATACATACAAGCATTCGCATTGCACACACACATACATGCACATACACTCATTTTGTAGAAGTGATAAAGGCATTGTTTCTCAGTTTATACTTAGGTCTTTAAAGGTCTTTGCATTTTCCTAAGGAAATGAAATGAAATACTGCTTAACTCTTTACATCTATATATCTTAAAAGTCTAAATGCTTAACAGCCAATCTCTGTGTCTCTTTAGTAGAGTTTAGCAGAGGTACAGCGATGACTCTCAAGATATTTAGATATAATGATGTAAAGAGTTAAGTAGTTATTTCATTTGATTTCCTTTGGAAAATTCAGAGACCTTTTATATTTGTGTTCAAATAAACTAAGAAACAGTAGCTTCATTGCATCTAATCTTTATTTATTATTATTACTATTCTGTTCACTCCCGCATATATAGAATACTAATAATATTTTCTACACCACCAAGAACATTATACATATGAGGTCTGATCAAAAATTATCAAGACTGTTTCTAAAGTAACAGAGCTAAAGTACAGAGAGAGGAGCCACTCAGCACAAATTGACCTTGAGTTCTGTTGTGCATTCACACTAAGTTACAACATTCTTGCTCACTTTGGTTGTTTATAGCAGTGCTTGAAAGTAAAGTGTGTAGAGTGTGGTTGTCTCAAAAAGAAGATCATGCTCCAACTGTACAGTATCTCCTTGACTGCATCAAGGAAGATAAAAACGTTTTGAAAATGGTCATAACAGGTGACGAATTGTGAGTTTATGGTTATGACTCCCAAAATCAAGGCTCAGTATTCACTGTAGAAGACCTCAACAAAATTTCAAGGTATCAAGGAAATCCAAGAATATGTGATGAGACGGCTGCTTGTTATCCTCCACAAAAAAACAGAAATCCTGTAATACTTCCATCAATGGAAATGATGCTGGACAAAATGCATAGCATCAGAAGGGGACAGACTAGACTTCCAATCAGGTGGAATTGTTGGCCAGCTCACCAACCACATGAGGTGACATCATTCAAAAGCTAAAACAATGTAAAGTGGCAAAATGCATTGTGACCAGTGATGTATAACAACATCCAACAGTCTGCTCGATCACGTGATCACATGATATATATGTATTCATTGATCAATTAAAAACTTGTTGGAAACAGCTGTAGTGCATAGACATATTATCCATTTCTTGTTATTTATTTATTATTCACTTCACTTGGAACCTGCTCCTTGAGTAGATCCGAAGTATATTATGGACTGTACATTTAGTGCAATGTGCATCTTCTGATTAGCCTCAGGGCTTATGATATTCTCAGTTCAGTACAGTTAATCATATACATAACCTGAATACCTTTCTGCCTGTACTTCAATACCTGCATATGTATTCCTCTAATTTTATTGTGTACACATTTTGCTTTTTGACCCAACATGGTGCCTTACCATTTAAGTGCCTGATTAACTTGAATCCTGATCTGTTATATATGTATATATATATATATATATATCATCATCATCATCATTGTT
>NC_043005.1:41021020-41043520 GCF_006345805.1 Octopus sinensis
AGTGTTTAGAGTGGAGTAAAAACCTACAGAATTGGTCTCTAGAGCAGTGGAAGAATGTTATTTTCTCAGACAAGTCATCCTTTACCTTATTTCCAACTACCAGCTGAGTATTCATGTGGATACAGCCAAATGAAGCATTTTATCCAGACTACCTTAAACATGGGGGAGGAGCTATGATGATCTAGGAGTGGGGCTATATCTTGGAAATCCGCAGGTCCAATGGTTTCCCTTCATGGCAGAATTAATAGTCAAGACTATTTAAGCATTTTATCTGATCAAATACATCCTATGGTTGTGAAACTGTTTCCAGAGGGAAACATAATCTTTCAGGATGATAATGCATCAATTCACACAGCTAAAATTGTTACTGAATGGCACAAGGAACATTCTGGTGAAGTTGAACATCCTATCTGGTCACTACAGTCCCCAGATCTCAATATTATCGATTATTTATACTGCATTTTAGAAAAACAAACAAGGAGTTGATATCCTCCACCATCATCACTTCAAGAACTGGAGACTGTTTTAGCTGAGGAATGGACAATTCAAACTTTGTACGAGTCCATACTTCGTAGAAGTCAAGGTGTATTTACTGGTAAAGGCGGTCCCACCCCATATTAAAATTAATTTGTTCGAAATTTTAAGGTGTTTTCATTATTTTGTCCAACCCCTGTATATATATATATATATATATATATATGCACACACACACATGCGTGCACACACATGCATACACACACACATAAGTAAGTATATAAATGTAAAGCAAGGTGAGAAAGATAGTACTTGAATACCAAAGGTAGAGTAATATGCTTTTTATCAAACCTGAAAAAGTCTTCACTATATACCGTAGTAAGCACATAAATGTGAAACAAGGTGGAAAAAAGAGTACTCAAATACCAGAGGTAGAGTAATATGCTTTATTTAAAAGCAGCAGAAATATAACAAAAGCTGGCTTTTAAATAAAGTATATATATATATGTATATGTTCTCTTAATTCAGAGTGAACTTGGTAGCAAGGTTGTGAAGGAAAGCCTCTTGTTTTAACCATTATACTTTAAATCTTTAGAAGGTCTTGCAGATTTTTATTGTCCCTGATATTGTGATTACTTGTAGCATATGAATTAAGAATTTGCATTCACTCCCCAAAGAAACCAAGTTCAGCCACTCTTTGCTCCAGACAGGGTTGTATGTATCCTGTTACTCCAGTAATAATGGGTATCAGGTGGAAAGTGCATTGTTAGATGTCCTCTGTCTCATGCATTTTTCTAACCACATGTATGCACATATCTATTTAAGTGTGTATGTGTGTGTGTTTGCCTACCACCACAAGAAGAAGAAGAAGGAAATAACAATAATAATAATAATAATAATAATAATAATAATAATGATGATGATGAGAAGAAGAAGAAGAAGAAGAAGAAGAAGAAAAGAGGGGGATGTTGGGAGGATCTACTCAACTGTGTTTCGTTGGAATATGGCTGGGAGAACTGTTTCTTTTCATTCATTGATTGGTTAGTTCGATCTAATTAAACATCAGAATGTGGCCTGTTTTATTACTTGAATCAACATTTGGTAATGTGATTTTGTGATTTATGTAGAACAAATTGCAGCCCCTGGTAAAATGGTTTTAGATTTTAAATGTGTGATTGAATTAACTTCCTAACTGGGACCACACCATCTTCATTTACCTGCTTGACCTTCAGCTCACAATGATGCCTCTATGCATGTCTTGAACTTGTTAGAAATAACAACCACATCTCCCTCAAATTTTTCTTCTACCTCTTAAAATTGAGGTCATTGGTAAGTGTATTTCTGGATACACTATGGTTGAAAAAGAAAAGAAAGAACAGGATGGTCACAGCTTGAATATCTTTGACAATAGCCTCAATTTGATCAATATTGAACTGGGATCTGAGCAAAAGCTTCCTTATATGATTTGGAAGAGAGGTTCACCTCCATTGAAAAATATATGGTTAATAAGAATTTCTTACACTGGTACAAGTTCCCAAATCATTTTGGTGGAAAAGCGCATAGCCAATTGACATGATCCGAATATATTCCTGATACATATTTTATGAAACTCAGAAAGATGAGAGCAAATTTGGTTCACAACAGGACTTCAGCTCATATTGCAGAAGAAGTTAGATATTTAGTATGACAATCTTTTGTTCATGCTACTCAATCCACTTAATCATAATGATAATCCTTTCTACTATAGGCACAAAGCCTGAAATTTGAGGAAAGTGCTAGTTGATTTTCTCGATCCAAAGTTGACCTTTGTGGAATTTGAACTCAAAATGTTAAGAGGGATGAAACGCTACCAAGCATTTTGTCTGGTATGCTATCAGTTCTGCCAGCATGCACAGTCTTGATAATAATAATAATATTAATAATAATAATAATAATAATAATAATAATAATAATGTACAGGAAGTGCAAAAAATCCTGTCAACTGGAACAGCTCATGTACTGAGAAGAGCATTATCACTGTGAAAACAACATCCATTCATGAATTTATTTATTTATTAATTTTTTAAATATATATTTTACCTGTGAATTTGCGTGTGTAATTTGGGAATGCATACAATGAGGTTCTCTGCCCTAGGTGTATGGAAAACACTCGGCGAGAAACGGAAGAAAATTTGAAGAAAGATGGAAAAAAAAAATAATAATAACAATAATAATAACAACAATAATAATAACAACAATGCTAATAATAATCCTTTGTACTATAGGTACAAGGCCTGGAACTTGAGGTGAGGGGGGATCGTCAATCACATCGAGTCCAGTACTTGACTGGTTGCTTAATTTATCAATTGTGGAAGGATGACAGGCATAGTTGACCTCAGCGGAATTTGAATTCAGAAAGTAAAGATGGACAAAATGCTGCTAAGTGTGTTGTTCCCTCACCTGTCTTTGTCTTTTGTTATCTGTGCATTTGAGCTATATGAACCTTGAGGACAGGTTAATGTTGATGAAATCCAAGTTAACTCTCACTGAACAGATATATGATTAAAAGAATCCCAAATAGTAATTCCCTTTTTACATATTTGGTTTTCAAATAGGTATACAAAGATTATCTGGTGTGTTCTTCCTTTTTTAAATCTGTTGATGAAATTTGAAGAAGGAAAGTTAGCAATTATTTCTAACAGGCTGAATAACCATTTTGCAGCTACTTCATTGGCTCATCAGGAAAAAGTCGAAAATATATAATTGGGTCACTCTTGGCCTTTCTTAAAGAAATGACTACTGAATAAACAGAGCTGATTTCAACAAAGTGTGCATATTGGCTAGTTAGCAGTATGGACAAATACTTTCAGATATATGTGATGTATCACAATGGATGCACAAATCTAACCATACTTATGCTAACAGTACTATTTGTCCACTGCATATTTTCATCAAAGAGCATTTATATCTAAATGCATTGTCAGCAAAGAAAAAAATGCTTAAAGTATTTATATACTTTAACAGGGAAGTCACAGTTATGATTAAAACTGTTAAACAGAAATGACAGCAACTGAAGAAGCAAAGAGGTGATCTTCGTCAAATGTCTTAAACCAGAGTTTAACAACTGCTGTCCACAGAATGGCTTTCATTGGTTGATTTGAACTTGCTATGTATGTTATATTGGTTTTCTTTTGTGTTGTTTTATTGTCACAGCTTATTTTCTTGTGGTATTCATGATTAGGACTTTTGCAGAAAAAGAAATAAATATCTTTTCTTTTATTCCTTTACAAAAATTGCTTTTTTTGTGAGAGTGTGTGTTGAGTGTGTGTGTGTGTGTATGTGTGTGGATGCATGTGTGTGTGTGTGTGTGTGTGTGTGTGTGTGTGTGTGTGTGTGTGTATGTGTATGTTACAGTGTGACATCCATTTATTCACACCAGCATAGATGAGATTGGTTTTTGTAAATTTGTACACTTGAAAATAAGTTGTCCAATCGTCTTTAGAACTGAATATTGAGAAGCTCTGGTATTTGTGAAAGAGCCATGTCTTTCTTTCTCTTTTTTTTGTAACAAACAGAGTTGGTATCCTTTTCTCAAAAGCATCACAATACCAGTACTGTTTTTAGTAAGTTTTACATTAACCTCACATTCAGTGGACTTTTATATCTGAATATATATATGGCTGCACACCTACGAATTTGTTGTAAGAGTGGTGAAAGTAACCTATATGCATTGACCTACTCTTATCATCTCCCTGTAGACTGAAGAACGCAACAGAAAAAGGGCAAGTTTTTTTTTTGATTGGTTACAGTAATCCTGAATCTTTGAGTTCTTTGACTGACCCCCAATGATTGTCTCCCTTTTGAGACCTTTAATCTCTTTCCCTTTCAGCACTTTTCTACCTATTCTGTTCCATAATCAGTTTTACAGCACACTCTGCCATTGGTTTTTATAATCTTTCCTTGCAAAATCCCCTCATCTGTTACTCTTGTGGCAATAATAAATAAAGGGCTGTTGTTGTTATTATTATTATTATTATTATCATCATCATCATCATCATCATCATTATTATTATTATATTATTATTATTATTATATTATTATTATTATTACTATTACTAAGCTGATGTGTGGCAAAATCCTTAGCATGCTGGACAAACCGCTTAGTGGTATTTTGCCCATCACTACGTTCTGAGTTCAAATTCCACTGAGGTTGACTATGCCTTTCATTATTTTGGGGTTGATAAAATAAGTACCAGTTGAACACTGGGATCGATGTAATCAACTCATCCCCTCCCCCCAAATTGCTGCCTTTGTGGCAGAATTCAATATCTTTATCATTATTGTTATTACTATTATTAGTAGTAGTATTATTATTAAGCTGGTGAGCTGGACTGTTGGGCCTCACAGTGGCAATGACAAATGACTGAGGCCAAATAAAATCGCAGTCATAGCAGATACTGGTGTCATGCAAATGGCAACCATGTTGGTGGTACGTAAAAGCACCCATTACACTCTCAGAGTGGTTGGTGTTAGGAAGGGTACATCCAGCTGTAGAAACCATGCCAAATCAAATTGGAGTTTGGTGCAGCCTTCCAGCTTGCCAGTCCTGGTGAAACCATCCAACCCATGCCAGTATGGACAATGGACATTAAATGATGCTAATTATCATCATCATCATCATCATCATAATAATTATTATTATTAGATAATAAGAAGAGCATGATAATTTTGAATTTTTATCATTTTTAATTTTGAATTTGACAAAGACAGGTTAGCTGTCAAAATATCATTCAACCAATAAAATATCCATTCCAATCACATTGCACTCTTTGTATTGTCTATTTACCTTTGTGAAGAGTTATATTAATCCTTTTAAAATATCATTATTATTATTATTATTATTATTACGGCAGTGAGCTGGCAGAATCATTAGCATGCTGGGCAAAATGCTTAGTGGCATTTCGTCCATCTTCATATTCTAAGTTTAAATTCTGCTGATGTCAACTTTGCCTTTCATTCTTTTGGGGTCAATACAGTGCAACAATGTAATCGACTAGTCCCCTCCCCACAAATTTCAGGCCTTATGCCTTCAGTAGAAGGAATTAATATTATTATTATTATTATTATTATTATTATTATTATTATTATTATTATTATTATTATTATTATCATTATTGAGCTGGCAGAGTCGTTAGCATACTGGGTAAAATGCTTAGTGGTATTTTGTCTTGCTATGTTCTAAGTTCAAATTCTGCTGAGGTTGACTTTTCCTTTCATCCTTTTAGAGTTGATAAATTAAGTACCAGTTGAGTACTGGGGTCAATATAATCGATTCACCCCTCCTCCAAATTTCAGACCTTGTGTCTATAGTAGAAAGGATTATTTATTGAGTGAGAGAGCAGTGTATGCCATCAAAGTGACATTGGGGTAAAATATACAAAGCCCAGTATACCTATCATGACTACCCATCTGATAAGGATACACCAGGCACATGCATCAGAACTACATGCATGCAAGATAAACAATATCAAGACAAACAGTGCATCACAGAACTCCAGGAGACTAGTTCCAGCTTCATTTCTGGTACCAACCCCATGGCCTCCGTGTACACCATGGAAGATATCAGGCTGCTGTCTAGCTGAATAGCCTGTTGTTGCCAGTCAATTTTTACAATAGAATGTCTCATATGAATTTTTGTTTATTTCATGCCTTCCCTGATCAGGCTTCTTGATCAAGACAAATTTGTGCATTTTTCGCAAAAAACTTCATTGAGGATTTTTTTCCTTTTAAAATTACTTACATGTCTGTTCAACCATTTCACATGACTTTATTCATTAGCACCTATTAAAACTTCAGAAATTCTTACAACTTTAGTTGTTGTAATGCCTTGCTTTCATTTGTTTAATAACGTACACAAAGGTAATCATGAGTTTAAAATTGTGTGTAGTAGACATAGGTATTTATGTATGTATGTATGTATGTATGTTTGTGTGTGTGTCTGTGTGTAAGTTTTTTTTTACAATGGACAGCAAAAATCCAGCTACCCTCTTTCTCTTTAAAGCTTCATATTTCTCACACACTCCTTTCTTACCCTTCCTTGGTGTTTTAAAAGTTAGTTATGTGTATGTGCATGTGTGTATGTGTGTGTATATGTGTGTGTGTGTGTGTGTGTGTGTGTGTGTATGCATGCATGTATCTATGTATTTATGAAAGTATGTATGCAGCCTCATGTGTATATCCACGAAGGACAGCTGTTTTAACGTTTTCATCCCACTGCCACACCATATTTGTCACTTAAACAACACTGTTGTGCCCTTCCTTGATATCAGCCACATTCATTTTGTTACCAGATTTTCCTCACCCTAACACTTTTTGCATCCTTCTCATTTTATCAAATAATAGCCCAACCACACCATTATAGAATTTTATTGAAATCCAATTAGCTTGTAATTGAACTGGATGTTAGTTTAACAAGTATGCAAAATTTCATCAAGATTGGTTCACTGGTGTCGGCAGCAAGATGGTAACAAACATGATTGACAGACAGAAATTGCCATTTATGTATAAGATATCTCTCTCTCTCTCTCTCTCTCTCTCTCTCTCTCTCTGTGTCTATCTATCTATCTATCTATCTATCCATCTATCTATTGATATATATATATATATATATATATATATATATATATATACACACACACACCTATATAGCACATAAAGAAATCCATAAATATGCCTGTTCAAGTATCACAACAGCATGAAACTATTAGTAGCTTTTTCGGTTGTTACTTAATTTCATATATACCTATACACACACACTCTCTCTCTCTTTCACACACACAAACACACACACACAGACACACACACATATACACTCACAAACTGAAAAGAAGAGGAAAATCATATTTTTCCTTTTTTACCCCTTCCACTGTAGGTAATTCTTCTTATCCTTCTAGCAATACTGTCTCCATGGAATTCCATGTCACTTGTATGCCACACAGATAAACTTTCACATTCCGCATCACCAACATACTAACAGGATCAATAAACAGTAATAAGTAACACTATCTTATACTTACAAACAGCAGCATGAATGAACCTAAAGAAACAAAAAAACAACAGAAACAGCTGTGGTCGTCGTGATGGCGGTGGTGTTGGTAGTTTAAATTCCGCTGAGGTCGACTCTGCCTTTCATCCTTTCGGGGTCGATAAATTAAGTACCAGTTACGCACTGGGGTCGATGTAATCGACTTAATACCTATGTCTGTCCTTGTTTGTCCCCTCTATGTTTAGTCCCTTGTGGATAATAAAGAAATAGGTAATGGCAGAATGCAAGAGGGGGTAGGTAATATGGTGGTAGTGGTAGGTAAGGCATTTGGATTCTGACTTTTATTATCTTTGATCAATCAGGACTTTTAAATCCATTTGAAAAGAAGACATCACACACACATACACACACACGCACAATTACATGTACACACATGTAAATTTCTTTTTTAGTTGAAGCCACATTACTCAAGGGCATCAACTTCAACAGTCTTGTACAGACTAAGCAGATAGCATATATAACTTCATTTCATGTGCCATATACAGAAGAGAGGATCTGAAACATTCTCTTATGGTGGAGAGAGTCAAAAGCTTTAGTAAAATCCACAAAGATGTCACACAAAGATGGCATACAAAGTTAACACACAAAGATTTTATTTCTTTTTTTGAAGCCAGATAGTTTCAAAGAATCAATGAAGAATTAAAATAGGATGACCTCAACGTGAGTCAAATAGCCAGCCACATGAGTTGTATTGTGTAAAAAACATCCTACATGTGGGCTGGCAAACTGAAGAACCACTGCAATAAGTCTGTGAATCTGAGAGGAGAATATGTTGAATAAAGTCATAATTAACTGATCCTCCTGTATTTTCTTTTATATATATTTTTTTCTTTTACACACACACACACCACACACACACACACACACACACACACACACACACATACAATTACCAATTACACTCTTGGAGTGGTTGGCATTAGTAAGAGCATCCAGCTGTAGTAGAAACCATGTCAAATCAGACTTGAACCTGGTGCAGCTCTCTGGTTTACCAGTTCCAGCCAAACTATCTAACAACCCATGCCAGCAAGGAAAGCAAACGTTAGATGATGATGATGATGATGATGATGATACATGAATATACAGTACATATATATATATATATATATATATATATATACACACATATATATATACACATATATATGTGGAGGCGCAATGGCCTAGTGGTTAGGGCAGCAGACTCGCGGTCGCAGGATCGCGGTTTCGATTCCCAGACCGGGCTTTGTGAGTGTTTATCGAGCGAAAACACCTAAAAGCTCCACGAGGCTCCGGCAGGGGGTGGTGATCCCTGCTGTACTCTTTCTTCTGTTGGCCTGCTTGCTTAACCAGCGGGGTGGCGTCATTCGAAGGCTAAAACAATGCGAACGCATTGTGACCAGCGATGTGTAACAACATCTGATGGTCTGGTCGGTCACGTGATATATATATATATATATATATATAAATAAAATTTACTTGGAAGAGGAATCATGGTGTTCAATCATATAATAATATAAATAATATATATGCATATATACATACGTCTGTACTTATATATATATATATATGCATATGTGGGCACAGGATGTCACAAAATGTGTACAACAAAAAATATAAAGTACGAGTACATGGAATATGAACTATTTTTTTGAACAATAAAAGACACAAATGGAAAACAAGACAAACAACGACCCTTCATCAGTTGTTTGCTGTTTTCTACTCTTGTATTTCATGCCTTTCAAAACAAGATACACTTTCGATAAGACAGTTGCTCCTGAAAATCAAATTAAATAAAATTTGGGATTTTGTAGAGGGTCAAAATTGGTAATAAAAACAGGACAGTGAAAGCAAACAGGAAGGGCTGCTAAGCCTAAATGAGGAGACAGACAAGAACACATCTTCCTTGATTCAGCTACAATGGAGAGAAAGAAAGAAACACAAGTTAGGAGAAGAAAGGAAGAGGGTGGATGGTCACGTGGGGACCACATGAGCAAGGGAGGAAGAGTGAGGAAGAGAGAGTGATAGACAGAGAACTGTGACAGGGAGAGGATAAAATTTGGAGACTGGATAAGTGTGAAATAGGGGGAGAAGGGGAGAAGGGGAGGTAGAAGAATAAGAGAAAGGAAGAGAGAAAAAATGGTGCCCACATATGCATATATATATATATGTATATATGTATAGATGTATGTCCATATACGTATGCATATATGCATATATATATATATTATTTATATCTATATATATAAAACTGTAGTTGTGTGAGTGTCTGTCTCCTACGATTTAGATTCCTAACTCCTCTCACATTTTGCGATGCAGTTTAACCAAATTCGGGTATCTTATAGCCGTGATTAATATCGAGCCCGTCTGGCTATTAGCGCGCGTCTACGATGAGTCTATGATTTTAAAAATAATTTAACATCATTTTTTATTTCATTTTAATGCATAATTTTTCGTGTGTCGATGGCGGCGGAGTTGGCGTCCACGGTCACACCTGCACCTGTGTTTGCTTCTCCCCCTTCGTCCCTCCCTCGTGAAGCTGTGGGGAAGGGAGTTTAAGGAAATCAACGTCGTAATGTGTTGTCAAGGAGACCAGCGTTCTTTTAGAACAACGACTTCATGGCTTGAAGACACCAAAACAGAAATGGCTAAGAAAGCCCGAATTGGCATCTATAAAGGAAGTAACTCTCTAAAAATACTTATATAGTTATTTCCCTTACAAACCCGAGCAACGCCGGGCGATACTACTAGTTATATATATATGTATGTGTGTATTTATATGTGTGTGTGAATATATGTATATATATATATATATATATCTGTGTGTGTGTGTGTGCATGTGTGTATGTGTGTATATATATACATATATTTAATCAAATCGAACATTAAAAATAATAAAACAGAAGGATGTACATATGGAATGTATTAGCTTGACACTGAGTAAAGGTGGAGAAAAAGTGTGTGTGTGTGTGTGTGTGTGTGTGTGTATGTGTGTGTGCATATACATACATACACACACACACACACACACACATATATACACACACATACACACATACATGTGTATACATACGTATATGTGTGTATGTGTTGAGAAAGAATGTAGTAATTTTATTTATGAAAATCATTAGAGAGCTGAATGAAAATACCACAATGCAGTATTCACTAGATACACACATGCTGGGGTCATAATCCTTAACTCTTTTGATTATTTGGGCACATCTAAAAGCATTTAGCAAAAGCATAATACATGCTTTTGCAATTTCATGCTCACACATGAGTGATGACCTTGGTTCGATTTAAATTAAAATTGGGTATTTTAAATTTGTACAGAAAGCTAAAAGGAAAAAATAAATCTATTATTTCAAAGCTAAAAATTTAGAAAAAAAATATAAAAAAAACTACAGCTTACCTTGTTTTATTGATCCAAATTGTGCAAAATAAAATCATCAATAACACATATTGAAGAGACTCAGACGTTTGTATGGATGGTTTTAGCCTTAAATTATATTTCTAAAAATCCATGGCATGTCTAGATACCTCCTTGCAGTGATCTGTATGGGAATTACTGCAGTGAGTGTGTAGGGAGTCATACATATGTAATATGGTGAGTAGTCAAATTTTGATTAACCAAGATAATCTTTTTATGTATTATTCCTTATCTTTAACTTGTTTCAGTCATTAGACTGCAGCCATGCTGGGGCACTGCCCAGTAGAAGCTTTTAGTTGAATGAACTAATCCCAGTACTTATTTTTTATGAAGCCTGGTACTTATTCTATCAGTCTCTTTTGCCAAACTGCTAAGGTTGTCAGGAGGGATGGGGGAACAAACATTGACATACACACACGCACCCCCCCCCACACACATAGAGTTGTCAACTAAACTTGACAAAGGCTGTGAATAACTAAACTTGACTAAGTGTGTGAACAACACTTATATTGCTAGAAATAAGAGCTAAAATGCTCCAATGCTGTTAAAATTCTTTGTAACAACATTGGAGCATTTTAGTTCCTATTTGTAGTAATGTAAGTGTTTTTCACACCCTTAGTCAAGTTTAGTTCATGACTATAATTTTCCTTCATGGTATAATATTGCAAACAGCTGTTTTTATTAATTTTTGTCTACACATTAGCAATCTGCCTAATCATCCATAGATATATCTGGTGAATATATATACTTTGATAAGTGAGGCAGCCCAGAATAAACTGAAGGATCTGGCCTTACTATGGAAATAGCTGAAACTGGTCGGTCAGTCAAAGGAATTCTTAATTTGGTGTTTGAGGTGATTGCAGCCCTATCAGAGTATATGTTATGTGTTTTGTAACTGCATTGGAGCATTTTAGCTCCTATTTCTAGCAATGTAGATGTTATTCACACTCTCAGTCAAGTTTAGTCAATGTTTATGATTTTTCTTTATGGTATAATATTGCAAACAGCTGTTTTTATTAATTTTATACACACACACAACACACACACACACACACACACACACACACACACACACAAATATATATATATATATACTGGAGTAAGCACATAAATGTGAAACAAGGTGGAAAAAAGAGTACTCAAATACCAGAGGTACAGTAATATGCTTTATTTAAAAGCAGCAGAAATATAACAAAAGCTGTTACACAGAGTTTCCCGTTCCCATTCCTCATTAGACCAGAACGAGAGTAAATAGCATATTCTGGAGAAATATTTTCGTTGAAAAGAGAAAAGATAGAAGACGTCCAGCCCTTTGGACGTACTGGAGGAAAAGAAAGATGGATGATGGTCACATGTGAGCAACGAGAGAAAGAAAAGAGGAAGAGGGGAGAAAGAGAGAGAGACAGATAGAAAATGGTGAAAGGGAGAAAAAGGGAATTAGAGAAGGATAGGGGAGAAACAGTATTGAGTAGAGTTGCATCAAAAAGGTTAAGGTAAACTTGGAAATGGATGTGTGGTGTTCAATTAGATAATAATATACTTGGTGCCCAAACAAAAAATAAAAAATGTAAAGAATAATAAACCATAAAATAAATTTTTATTTTTCAAAATAAGATGGAAAATAATGTCTATTTTTGTATACTTCCACTTTATTTATATTTGAAAAGTTTTCTCTTTAGTTCTTTTTTTTTAATTGCAAAATATTCGATGATATTGTTAAAATTAATTTCACATAAATCTTCTGCTTCTATACTTAGTTGAGATAAGGCATTACGAATATTATTTCAGCAAGTTTAAAGTGATTTCTTTCATGCCATAAACCATTTCATTTCTGTGGTACCCTTATCCCTTGGTACCCTAAGCATATGCTTATTTTGCTTAATGGTTAATCCAGCATTGGGTGTATGTGATTGTATATAGAAGAATATATTTATCAAAAGAATTCCAACTGTGTCTGATTTTCACGTTTTATTTACAATCTTATAATAATATAATATAATGAAATGATAGAATATTAAATTTTCATTCTGATTAAACTAGTACTTTCATGCATGAAACTATGCAATCTTCAGGTCCATATGGTAATGATGACAGTTATGTTTTACAATTTACAACTGTAGTGAAATGGCTAAAATGTGTACCTTAAATACATTTGTATAGGCTCCAGAATGTTAAGTTTTGCAAACTGTATTCTGACCAATCAATGTGACGTTGACTGGTGTTTGGTTTAGGTGTCACAGTTTGTTGAACATGTCAAGAGACCTGTATTTTGAACCTGGCCAAAGCAGTAGTTCTTTGGCTATTTTTAGAAATGTTATAAACATTTCCCAGGGAGTTTTACATTTCAGTTATCATCATCTCTATTACCATCACCTTATTATTGTTGTCGTTGGTGGTGGTGGTGGTGGTAGGAGTAGCTGTAGTTATAGAATTTATTTTTACTGACTTTTCTCTCGACTTAGTATTTTCTTGCTATTCTCATCATGAGAACCTTTACTATTGTTGTTGTTGTTAGTGGTAGTGGTCGTAGCAGTAGAAATAGTACCTCTAAGTATTATTATTATTATTGTTTATTTAGCTTGGGTTAGAATTTATAAATAAAGTTCTTTTCTCTGATTTTTCTCTGATTTCACTTGGATTGTGTAGTTTGTGGAATGGAAATATTATGAATATTTTCTGACCACATATTGCTAAATGGTTACTCAAAGGCATCTGACAGACTGACATCTGTGTCTCTAATTTGCTGTCAGTGCATATGTGAACATTCTGATAGTACATTTCCAGTCTGACCCACATATAGTTCTTCACAATTTGGGCGTTTGATGCAGTAAATTAAATTCTGCTTTCACAGTTCATTTTTGCGTTTGTGAATACTTTTCCGGTTTTGTGTTGATATATTTGCCAGTATGTATGAATTGGCATGTGCCAATTCGGCTATCATTGCATTTAGATACAGTGAATGATTGGTCTTTATTGCTAAGGTCAAACTTTGCCTTTTTTAATAATTTTTTTCAAGTATACAAACACACACACGCATGATATGGCCACAGTCAAATGACTGAAACAAGTAAAAGAAAAGTAAAAGAATGATTGACTTCTTTCAGTTTCCCTACCAAAATCCATTCTACCAAAATCCATTCACAAGGCTTTAGTTTACCCAAAGCTATAATAGAAGACACTTGCCCATGGTATTGCACAATGGGACTGAACCTGGAACTACATGGTTGGGAAGCAAACTTCTTACCACATAGCCACATCAGCACAAACACTGACCAATTCCCTAATGCTGCCATTTCTTACAATGCTGTTCTCAATCAGCCTGCAATAACATCTACCCCTTTAGCAGTCAGATTACTTTGTCATGTGTAATGCTTATTTATTCACATTGTTTTAAATTAATCATACATTATCTAAACACTTCAAGATTTTGATCCTGTAATTGTTTATTTTTATAATGACATTGCAGTGTAGGTGAAGAGGCTAGATCTGGTTTGTTTGAACATAGAACCAGTAGAATATTTGGGTTGGATATGGTTGGTTTCAATGTTAAAGGATTAAGGTTATGAATTTAGCTTACAAATACTTTTATTTATATGAAGGTGTATGGCTTAGTGGTTAGAGCATCAGGCTCGCAATCATGAGGTAGTTAGTTCAATTCCTAGACTGGGCTGTGTGTTGAATTCTCAAGCAAGATACTTTATTTCATGTTGCTCCAGTTCACTCTTTGCCTTTCCTTTGGATAATATTGGTGGCATGGAGAGGAGAGGCTGCTGAGAGGAACTTTCTAGAGGCAATTCCCATTTTGTGCCAAAATTTGAAATCGATATTTGAGTGAAATTTACCCTCGTGAGAAATAACAGTAAAGTTTGGGCAGAACTCATGGTTAGTGTACCTAATTGATTATAATTTTTTATATTGATGGTGTCCCTGGATAAATTCCTCCAGTCGTTATGATACTATTTAATGCCACATTTGCATATTATTATGCATAAATGTAGTGATTCTGTTATCACTAATCTACCAAGTTCAGAGAAAAGTATGCTTTACTGTGGCGGTCAAATAAGAATGAAACATGTCCAAAGTTGTCACCCATACTTGCTATCATTAGATTATACTTATATTACCCATTGAGCTAAAGTTTTCTTCTACATATACATACACATAAATACACACACATACATGCACACACACAAATTTTGACTATTAATCAAGTAGATTATTTCCTTTCCTTTCATACCACATAAAGATATTTAGCTGTTCTACAGTTAAATATTTAAGCAAAAGAGAGAGAAACTAATAGTGTGTGTGTGCATGTGTGTGTGTTTGTGTGTGTGTGTGTGTGTGTGTGTGTGTGTGTGTGTGTGCGTGCGTGTACACAGGATCAGCCACAGAAAATTTACTGTCAATGAGATAGTGTTTCCAAGCATAAACTTGGGGGGAGATTGTAAAACAATGGCAAATAATAATTTTCATTATAAACAGAAACAACAACAGCAACAACAATTCTATTTCCAATGATCAGCAGATGTTACAGAAGGCCCAAGGATATAGACAGTTTAATTTTAAGTGACAAACATAAATAAGTTTCCTCATTAAGAAGTTGAGTCTATTAAAAGTTGGAGTCTATAGTTTCAACACTGTCTAATGAGATGTTTAGTTAAAGGGATGGTTGCTGTATTAACCTGTTAGGGAGAATGCTAGAGGTAATTATATAAGAAATAAGGCTTAGTAATTTCCAGAGTTAACCTTGTGTAGATTATTAATCATATATACAGTAGTTGGAATATATATATTAGTTGGAATATATATATATAATATATATTATATATATATATTAGTTGGAATATATATATATATATATATATATATATATATATATATATATATATATACATAAAATAGTAAAAAGTGAAAAAACTACAGAAGGCTTGTTTTAAAAGGTTAAAAATATATATATTTGAGTCAATATGTCTGAAGAATGTTATAAAATTTTTTTCTTATAATGACATAGTTTACAAGAAATGACCGGTTTCGCGTTCAGCTTTTCAAATTTCTTACATCGTTATGTTTACATTGAGTAGAGTAATCGTTATGTTTATGTTGAGAAGAGTTCCATATAAGGGGAGGTAATAAGTGATTTCTTCTGGTGAAAGGGAGATTAACCATTCCAACATACTTATACAGAGAAATTCACTCCAAAGGAAAGGCAAAAAATTTTAAGCAATTATCTCCCTTACACCGGAAGAAATCACTTATTACCTCCCCTTATATGGAACTCTTCTCAACATAAACATAACGATTACTCTACTCAACGTAAACATAACGATGTAAGAAATTTGAAAAGCTGAACACGAAACCGGTCATTTCTTCTAAACTATGTCATTATAAGAAAAAAATTTTATAACATTCTTCAGACATATTGACTCAAATATATATTTTTTAACCTTTTAAAACAAGCCTTCTGTAGTTTTTTCACTTTTTACTATTTTCTATATATTCAACCACGTGCTTTCACAAACCAACTTTCTCATCTATATATATATGGAGTGGTTGGCATTAGGAAGGGCATCCAGCTGTAGAAACACTGCCAGATCAGACTGGAGCCTGGTGCAGCCAACTGGCTTCCCAGACCCTGGTCGAACCGTCCAACCCATGCTAGCATGAAAAATGGACGTTAAACGATGATGATGATGATTATTCATATATACGACTGTGAGGTTGTGAGTTCCAATCCTGGACCGGGCTGCGTGTTGTGTTCTTGAGCAAGACACTTTATTTCACATTGCTCCAGTTCACTCAGCTGTAGAAATAAGTTGCAACATCACTGGTGCCAAACTGTATCGGCTTTACCTTTCCCTTCGATGACATCAGTGGTGTGGAGAGGGGAAGCTGGTATGCATGGGCGACTACTGGTCTTCCATAAATAACCTTGCCCGGACTTTTGCCTCGGAGGGTAACTTTCTTTGATATATATGTATATAGAGTATGAGAGGTATTGGTGTCAAGAAGACCCAAAAGGTGTTGGGTAACACAAAGTAAGGGCTATGGATACACCATGGTTAAACTCCAGGTTCGATAATGATACGAATGAAGAGTCCAACGTGGGTCATGTATTAGCATGCACATATATAAATTGACAGACTGTGAATATATACACATAATACAATTATACGCATGTGTGTTTGCATGCATGCATTTATATATGCAAAAATAGATACAAATGAGTGTGTATATGTGTGAATGCATTTGTTACAGTCATGTCTTCCCAATCTTATGGAGCATCCCCCTCTGTACCCTCTATACTACCCCTACCACTGTTCCCTGTGTATATACATCAGTACATCTCAAACACCATCTATCTCTCTATCTCTCTCTCATTCACACACACACACCACACACACACACACACTCTGACTGCCTCTCTATATTTCTCTCTATCTCCCTCCCACCTTAACTGTCCTACATGGGTAACCAAGTATCTCCTCTATTGTAACACAACTATCACTATCCCTTTATTATACTCTAACCTCTCGCCCAACACATGGCTACTTCTCTTGGTTCCATTCCCTCTCTCAACTGAGAAGTCTTTGTCTTGCAAGATACTTGGCAACCCTGCTGGTGCTGGTGCCACATAAAAAGCACCTGTGCTGGTGTTTTAAAATGTGCTTGTGCCTGTACCGCATAAAAAGCATATGTAAAAAGTACCCTGCAAACTGTGTAAAGTGGTTGATGTAAAATGTACCCTGTACACTCTGTAAAGTGGTTGATGTTAGGAATGGCAACCATCCTTAGAAACCACATCAAAACAGACAATTAGAGTCTAGTGCAGTTCCCTGGCTTACCAGCTCCTGTCAAACTGTCCAACCCATGCAAGCATGGGAAATGGACGTTAAATAATGATGGTGATGATGATATATGCATATAAGCATGCATTGTAATAAATCTCAAATTATCCAACTCCAGAGTGTAGTTCATTTATAATTAATTAAGTGAATAAGTTGCTAGCATAACGCTATTTATGCAAATCAGATTTGCCAATTCAATTTAGTGTATCCATCTAATTCAGTAGCTATAAATGGCCGTTAGCTATATACCTTTCAATGCAAGGTGAAAGCAGGGTATGCAGCTTATGAGGAATGTCCTAGTTTGGACTACAGCCTGGTCAGTCAGGTCATTTCGAATTAGTTTGTCTACTGAAAGATTAATAGCCAGATATTCATTGTGGTGCGTTCATTACACATAGAAAAAAAATTACAGGAACAGCCAATATATAAGATATACATCTAGATACATTTGAAGACATGCATAATATGTCATATTTGTGTGTGTGTGTGTTTGTGTATGTGTGTGTGTGCGTGTGTGTGCGTGTGTGTGTGTGTGTGTGTGCTAATTGCATTGCATTTGAAAAACTTTTGGGGTCTGGTTTTTGACAAGAAACCTAGAGCAACGGAAAAGTAGTCAAATTTAACTATTTTATGTGTGTGTGTATGTGTGTGTGTGTTGTGTGTGTGTGTGTGTGTGTGTGTGTGTGTGTGTGCGTGTGTGTGTGTGTGTGTGTGTGTGTGCTAATTGCATTGCATTTGAAAAACTTTTGGGGTCTGGTTTTTGACAAGAAACCTAGAGCAACGGAAAAGTAGTCAAATTGAACTATTTTATGTGTGCGTGTATGTGTGTGTGTGTGTGTGTGTTTGTGTGTGTGTGTGTGTGTGTGCTCGTGCACGTGTGTGCGCATGGGTGTGTCTGTTTTTGTATGTATACATGTACTGATTATTTTTTAAATATTTTTGCTCATATTTCATGTCTGTTTATTGTGGAGAAAAAATTATTTTTTATTATAAAAGCATCTTTTGTTGTTTTCTGATTTTTATCTCTCTGCTCCATAGTGTGTTGCAACTCAATGCTAAAGCACAAGTCTCAAATAATCAGTCTTGCCAGTCAAAACAAAATCTGATTTTAGATTTTCGAATATCTAATGTGTGTGCGTGTGTGTATGTTGAGCGTGTGTGTGTGTGTGTGTGTGTGTGTGTGTGTGTGTGTGTGCGTGCACGTGTGTTTGTGTATGGGCACATGTGCATGTGTAACATATATATACATACACACATATATATGTATATGTATATATATATATAAGTATATATGTATGCATATATGTATATATATATATATATATATATATATATGTATATGTATGTATGTATATATAATATATATGTATATATGTAATGTGTATATATATATATTATATACATACATATATATATATATTTATGTGTATATATATATATATATATAATATATATATATATATATATATGTATATATGTATGTATGTTGTATGTATGTATGTATATGCATATATATGTATTGGTTTTTGTTTTGTTTCCAGAAAAAAATTTCCTTTCATTTTTTGTTCTTTCTTATTGAATTTTTTTTATTTCTTTTCTTTTTTGTTCTTTTGTAAACAGTCATCGCATCTCTCTATCTTCATGAAATAAATAGATAAAAATCAATTAAATTCAAAGAATCTTCATGAGGCTAAATCTAAAAATGAAAGTTGGATTTTTAATGCATAATGACAGACATAAAAACAACAACAACAACAACACAACAACAACAACAACTATAGCTATGACAATGAAAAGTACTTGTTTTGTTTTTCTTACAGCAACAATTATTTGGCAATGCTTCTAGCTCTGTAGAGTGCAGAATGGAAGGACTCTGTTTCTTTGAAATCAATAATTCTAGCAAGACCATAAGGGAGTCTCTATTGTTGTTTGACTTGCTAAAAATAGCAGCCTAAACGTTACTCTAATTGCAACACTTCAACTGATTTTAAAAAGGAACGTTACATGGGTTATGTAGTTGTAGATACCATTAAAACAAAAGGACAGTGGTTTCAGTGGTATCTAACTGTGGCTCAATTGAGGCTTCTTTGAAATCAATAATTCTAGCAAGCCCAGAAAGGAACCTCTATTGTTGTTTGACCTGCTAAATATAGCAGCCTAAACTTTCTCTAATTGCAACATTTCAGCTGTCTTTGAAAAGGAATGTTACATGGGATATGTAGTCCCAAATATCACTAAAACACGAGGACTGCTGTTTCAGTGGTATCTGGGTCTGACTCAAGGAAAGCTGTAGAGCTATATTTAAACTGGGAATGGGTATTTCAGTTTTGGGGCAAGGAACTTCAGTTTGGGGTAGGGTACTTCAGTTTTGGGGCAAAGTACTTCAGTTTGAGGGGCAGGGTACTTCAATTTTGGTGAGCTCCTTATACAAAAATAGAAATACACAGCAAATTGTCTCAAAGTCTGTTTTCTAGCACATTATGTCCATTTTTTCATATTTGCTTTGGTCAGAATTCATCAAGGCAGATTTTTCTACACCTAGTTGTTCATCCTATCACAACTCTCTGATACTTTTCAATGCTTGCATGGGTCAGGTGAAATTTGTTGAGGCAGATTTTCAATGGTCAAATGCCCTTCCTGTTGTCAATCCTCACCTGTTTCTAAGCCAGGTAAAATTTCCCCCATGCCAGGTATCATGTGATGGCAAGACAAAGGTATATAGAAACACATACACACCTACATATGTACATACAACATGCTTTTTTTCAGTTTCCATCTGCCAGCTCCACTGATAAGGCTTTGAACTACTTTGAGGTATAATAGAAGATATTTCCCTTAGGTGCCATGCAGTGGGACTGAACCTGAAACCACATGGTGAGAAGAAATCTTCTGAGCTACACATCCGTGCATGTGCCTAGAATACATACATATTGCATGTAATTACATAAATGTTAAATTCCTAAAACTATCAGACGTTTTAGCAAAGGAATTAAAGTTGGACCAAAGCATATGAAATCAAGAAAACTTTGTAAAAATGAAAAAAAAAAAGGTAGAAAAGAGAAAAAGAAAAGAATTCATCAGACTCGTCTTCCAAGAGGGCTTGGAAGTGGGGTTCTGTATAGAACCCAGAGCAATGGCTTTTTTGTCTCCTTATAAATTCAGTTCTGCAAGGTTGACCTTGGGCTAAACAAAAACAGAAGCTGCCAGCAGGAATTATGGAAATATTGTACATTTAGGAGAGAATGTTCCTGGATGGAATGTCTTTGATCATAGGTCTGCTTAATCAAGGCTGGCTGAGAGTCAAACAGCAACAACGGTAATAATACAAGCAGCAAGTATTGAAGTATAGAACTACAGAAGTATAGAACTACTGAAGTTTTTGTGTAGAAGACAAGCAGTCGTAATCATAAGTTCATTGAAAGTAAATAGATAAGAATAGCAATGGTTGGAGCCACTGAAAATACTAAAGTGTTTCATAGTTGTCTGCTTCAATAAATCACGATTATAAATGTAATCATAAAATGCTACAATTAAAATCAACAATAACCAATTCTGACATTGGTGCCTGTAAGTGGCTGCTTAACCTGTAATAGCAGTCAAATTTCCCTGAAATTATGCTCTGTTAACTGAACAGTAGATACTTTGGATAAAGTGGACCCAAGCATCACTCTCAGCAGTCACTCATAATTGATGAGTATGACTTGGTAATAACACAAAATGAAAAAAAAAAAAAAAACTTTTTTCCCACATTTAATGGAAGGATTTCATCAATGTTGCTTTGTTCTCCTGATCAATTAAAGACGAAATGTTTTGCTATAATCATGATCATGAATGTAAACATTGTAGAATAATGTTTGTAGATCTTATGCTTTCATTTTCTTCCTCTTCTTTCTGGTGTTTCACTCAGTTTGATTGACTGCAGCTTTTACTCCTCCATTCTTCATAGCTCTCAACACTTATCCATTTTACACCTTACCAACTTAACAAAGGACACTTTGGATAAAGTATACTGGTGACAGACTAAGTCTTAAAAGAAAAAAAGCAAACAAAATGAAAGAAGACGGTCATAGCTGGGGGAAAAAACCCAAAGATCTTTCCCAAGTCATATAGATTCATTGGGCCATTTTCCTGGTTTCCAGGGAGTATATATTCCAGTGGCATATGACGGTTGTTGTACTGGGTGTGCTGCCACATTCAATGCTACCAAATTTCAAGCAGGGGTATAACAAAAGTTTTCCATTAAGATTTGTAGTTAATTAATGAGTAAGGTTATTATTTATAAAGAATATGCCATTTACGATGGGCATGCATCAGGCACCTAACACACCTGGAATATATGCCCCTGATATATTCCCCACCTGGAGGGGACATCAGTCGCAAGATTACTCACTTTTTGCCAGCTGAGTGGACTGGTGCAACATGAAATAAAGTGTTTTGCTCAAGAACACAATGTGTTATCTGGTCCAGGAATCAAAACCACACTCTTACCATCATGTGTTCAACACCCTAATCACAAGACTACATGCTTCTACTATAGCTTGAAAGCTTTTTATCATATGTTTACTCAACCTATGCTTAAACAACAACAATATGTACAACACTGCATCTAGCCATGGAAGTGTAATTAACCCTTAGGAGATGACAGGGTTAATGTATCAGCTGAAAAATTAAATGACAAAGAAGACAAC
>NC_043005.1:41048520-41138520 GCF_006345805.1 Octopus sinensis
GGCTGTGCTCCAGCATGGCCGCAGTCAAATGACTGAAACAAGTAAAAGAGTATGTAGTTGCTGATATGTAAAATGACAGGTTGTTCATGCCTGGAACATCTTTTAATACAAGGAACTGACTAAGGGCAAACCAATATCAACAGTCACATGACACATAACGGAGCTTCTTGATTCCTTTGCAGTCCATTTCTTGTGGTAATATTTGTTAATTTCAGAGGTGGTGAGCTAGTGGAAGCATTAGCGTGCAGGGCAAACTGCTTTGTGGTATTTTGTTTGTCCTTATGTTCTGAGTTCAAATTCTGCCAAGGTCAATTTTGCCTTTCATCCCTTTAGAGTTGATAAAATAAGTACCCCTCACCCAAAATTTCAGGCATTGTGCTTTTATTAGAAAGGATTATTTGTTAATCCCTGAGGCAGTGAGCGTTAGTGGAATTGTTAGCATGCAGGGAAAATGCTTTGCAGTATTTTATCTTTCCTTACATTTCTGAGTTCAAATTCTGCCGAGGTTGATTTTGCTTTTCATATTTTTGAGGTCAATAAAATAAGTACCAGTCAAGCACTAGGAGTCAATGTAAATGACTTAGCCCCTCTACATAAATTGCTGTCCTTGTGCCAAAACCTGAAATCAATATTTGTTAATTTCAAAATATGAAGAGAATGTTTGTAAGTGGAGGATACAAACTGCCTCAATGAAATTTTAATTAATTCACCTTGTAATCAGAAACAGAGATCAAACTATTTAAAAAAAAATTGTTTCTTGGCTAAATTATCAGCCAGAGGTTGGAATCACCTTAGAAATTCTTGCCTAAATGGAAGCCTCTTTTAGTTGGGATCTCTTTTAGTACCAGGAGTGGTTTGTAATGTATATAAGAACTTTGTGGGAACACATTTCATGATGTATTCGTCATCATCATCATCATCATCATCACCTACTGACATCCATTTCCCATGCTGGCAAAAGGCTGGATAATTTGATAGGAGCTAGCAAGCTGGAGAGCTGCACCAAGCTCCATTTGTCTGTCTTGGCCTGGTCTCTACAGCTGGATGCCCTTCGTAATGCCAAATACTTTACAGAGTGTGCTTAGTGCTTTCTACATGGCACCAGCACCAGTACTTTATACATGGCACTAGCATGGGTGCTTTTTGCATGGCATCAATATGGGTGCTCTTTATGTGACACTAGCATGGGTGCTTTCTATGTGGTATCAGCCCTTGTGTGAGATTAGAAAGACTGAGGTAATCCTCTTACTTTCAAGGAGATACTTAGCTATTTCAAAAGGACAAGGAAAGAGAGGAAGGTGAGAGTGAGTGAAAGAGAGAGAGAGATTGAGAGTGAGAGAGAGAGAGTATGCGTGTGTGTGTGTGTGTGTGTGTGTGAGAGAGAGAGAGAGAGAGAGAGAGAGAGATAGAGATTGGGATCTTAATTTTACTAATTTATTAGTATGGAATTTATTTTAAATTAGACCTCAAGACTTGAACTATTTATTTTTTCAAAGCGGTTTCTAGAGATTTTGTGAATGGATTTGAATGTGAGCAAAAAGATTCCTCATTTCTGCTTTTTGCAATCACTCAGCTGGAAAGAAACAGCTACCAAATCTCCAGGGTTAATCTTCGGGTTACACAACAACAGCCACACCACCACCACAACCACTAACACCACCACCACCTCAAGAAAAACTTGAGTCAATTACCAATCAAATGGAACTCTGCAATTCATGAAAGAATAAACCACATTTTATGCTTTTCTTCTTTTTCTTCTTTTTTTTTGCCCACTGTCTCTACTAACGCAAAGAAAAGAAAACTAAATATAACAAAAAATAATAAAACCGCAGAGCAAGACATTTATAAATTTCATTTAGTTTGCTATAGTTTGTTGATCTGCTTCTATTGTATACACTAATGGAAACCTTAATTACATTGACAATAAATGGATTAACAGACATCCCATGGCAGATTTTCAGTCAGAAATAATCAATGATTAATTCTTTTTATCCTTTTCTTTTCTTGCTCGTGTTGTTGTTGTCGTATGGTAGAGAACAAGTGGTCTATTTGTTAATTTGACAGTTTCAAAATGTGATAGTGTTTTACAGATCACAGTGTGTGTCTTTTGAGATTTACAGACTTTACTTTCTGTTGTTGATGTCATTGTTCATGTTGATTGTGGCTACAGCATTAGTGTTGTTGCTATTATTTTTGCTGTTGTTGTTGTTGTTGTTCAAACCTATGATCAAAGGCATTTCAACTACAACTTGCTTGTCTTTTTAGTGTGCAGGACTACATTAACAAATATGTCCTATCTTTATTTAAAATGTTAAGGAGTAATTTGAGGGAAATTTAGCTGCTATTTCTGGTAGAGGTGTTTATGGAGTGTCTGAGGTGGTGGCGGTGATATGATATTAACAACACTAATTTTAAAGAGTGCCAGCCATATCTACCAGCTCCTCATCCCTGTCACTATGAAGAAATGAACCAAATCACAAAGTAAAAGCACATCTACATTATAAGTAGTAAGTATGTATATTATGTAATTATATATTATAAGTAGTAAGTATATATATATTATGTTAGTATGTACATAGAAGTGACATTTCTAATACACATAGCAATAAAGACAATTGTACACATTCAGTTTTTTGTGATATTTTTATGTCTATTACTAAAGGACCTGACTTAGCTATCAAATTTGATGATATCAAACAGTTGTTAGCAGTGTCATTGTTGCTTTCTAAGGTCTTTCTCACATCTCCAAATTTACATTTAAAATTCAGCTGATGTGTGCTTTACCAGCTTAATGGATTATTCCATATCATCTATGATTGGATTGGCTGGACAATGTAAAATGGTCTGTGTACTGTGAGGATAACTGGCACTATTTTGGTTATGATGACAAGGGTTCCAGTTGATCTGATCAATGGAACAGCCTGCTTGTGAAATTAATGTGCAAGTGGCTGAACACACCACAAACACATGTACCCTTAACGTAGTTCTCAGAGATAGTCAGCATGACACAGAATGTGACGAGCCTGGCCCTTTGAAAGACAAGAACTACTCATTTTTGCCATCTGGATGAGCTTGAACAACATGAAATAAAGTATCTTGCTTAAGGACTCAATGCACTGCTGGATATGGAACTCATGACCAAATGCCCTAACCACTAAGCCATGCACCTTCATATTATGAAATGAATATACCCAGTTTCTAGTTGGATAAATGACTGAAACTAGGCAACAGCTAAGTGGTACTAGTGATAAATTTTGGTGATATTCTGTCTGGTATTGCTTCTTCTTTCTGGGCATGTCCCCCTTTTTTTTTACTTTTTCTTCCATTCTTTATCTTGTAATGTTGTTGTTTAGCCCCAGATCAGCTCTGATTGAATAGAATTATAATCAAAGGTGTTCAAGCCATGACTCTCCTGTCTTTATGGTTAGGCATAAGGTGATGAAGTGGTTAAGTTGGATAGGATGCTTTGCAGTATTTATTCCAGGTCTCTAAACTTTGAGTTCAAATCCCATTGTAGTCAACTTTGCCTTTCAACCCTCCAGGATCAATAAAAAAAGTTACTAATTCACGGAAGTAGATAAGCAGAACTGTTAGACAGTTGGGTGAGATCTGTTGTAGCATCAGTTTCAGCACTTTGTATTTTGACAGAAATGCCCTCTATGACAGTAATGTCAACCTGTATCAGCCCTAGACAACAGCCTTTCCCTTGAATAACATCAGTATCCTAGGGAGAGGAGACTTGCAGACATAGGTAATTTCTAGTCTTCCCCCAAATATCTTACTCAACCCTTGACATCCATGTAAGAGTACATGGTCAACATTTTGCTGTACTACATATTCAGACACAATGTATCTTGGATTACATTATTCTATGTGGAATGCAATTTGAGGGAAATTTATTTGGTTGCTATTTCTAGCATGTCGAGTGACCTCATAAAGGATCCATTGCTGGTTAACAGATACAATAGTTGTAGCTGCTATAATATAATAATTGCTATTGCAAATGAAAGATACTTGACAGTGCAATGTGCTAGTCTAGATTCATTTGTATATATGGTAATGAAGATGGTGATGACAATGAAAATATAAGGCATAGTAGTAGTAGTAGTGACACCAAGGTAAAGAGCCCACTTCGGTTATGAATGACCATGGGATTGCACCTAAAAAGTTCCCCTCCAAAGTACAAGTCCAGGTGAGGTTGTTTATGGAAATTTCCCAGTAGGTAGCACTTGAAGTGGACACATTTAAAAAAAATTTATGATTATTTAACGCAACAGGTTTAATATAGTTCTTAAGAATTTTGGCGCTCTCCACAATGTAAATTTTGCAATGGCTGCTCTTATTAATATATGGGTGTAGATGATCTATTCTTTTCCACCTGATATCACATGGGGTCCCTTGATCTTTGAGGTGCCATACATGGCAGGCCAGGAACATGGCAAGCTGTCTTTCTGGGACTCTGATGGATGACTGGTGGTTGCAGAAGCTACGTTTGAAAAATGCACTGGCTGATCCAATATATTTACAAACCTGGGATGTGACTATATTCACACTCCTGATATATTTCTGATAGGCTCTGGGCCTGGGGATGCTGTTGGTAACAACATTGCCGATGAAGTTGATATGGCACAATGATCCTGCAGCGTTATCTCTGTGGTTATCACTACTGGTCATATGGTTGGTGATGTAGCTACCAGCGTTAGTGCAGGTGCAACCAGTGGTAACATAGTGCAGGACTGGTCATCCCATTGGTGTCAATGATAATTGTTTGGTCATCATCTGTAGTGGTGGTGGCACATACATATACATACATACATACATACATACATACATACATTCATACATACATACATACATACATACATACATACATACATACATACATACTTACATACATACACATATACATATATACATACATATGCATATATATATATATATATATATATACATACAACGGTCTTTTTTCAGTTTCCATCTACAAGATCCACTCACAAGGCTTTGGTTGGCTCAAGGCTTTAGTAGAAGACACTTCCCAAGCTGTCACACAGTGGAACTGAACCTAAAACCATGTGGTTGGGAAGAAAACTTCTTATCACACAACCACACCTGTGCCTTATATACAGGATATGAGCTGGCAGAATCATTAGTGTGCTGGATGAAGTGCTTAGTGTTATTTTGTCTGCCGTTATGTTCTGAGTTCAAATTCCTCCGAGGTTGACTTTGCCTTTCATCCTTTTGTGGTCGATTAAATAAGTACCAGCTACACACTGGGGTTGATGTAATTGATTTAATCTCTTTGTCTGCCCTTGTTTGTCCCCTCTATGTTTAGCACCCTGTAGGCAATAAAAATATATATATACAGGGTGCGGTGAATAAGCTTTCATCAAAATTATGCAAAAATGAAAAAGACACTGACATCTCATTTTAACAGATGTATTTACCAAAATTACATAAAAATATCTTGAATACTAAAGGGTAAATTTATTCAATAAAATTGCCATTGACTTCAACCACAGCCTCCAGATGACTTCAGAATCTCCTGCAACTCTTCTGAATGGTCTCCTTGTTTAAGGTGGTGAATGCTACCATAGTCCTTGCATACAGTTCATCTTTGGTATTACAAGGCATTTTGTTGGGTCTCTAACCAGGCCTTTCATGATACCGTTAAAGCTAGGAACATTTTAGCACCCCTTGTGTGTGTGTGTGTGTGTGTGTGTGTGTATATGTATGTGTATGTATATGTTGGCCTGCTCACCTGATTGCCAGGCCAGCAGATTGGCATCACTCAAAAGCTAAAATGATGCAAAGCACATTGTGACCAGTGATGTATGTGTATATATATATATTTATATCCTTATAAAAAGCAAAATTTGTTTGTTGAAAACACTAAATGAAATTGATAATATTTCAAGTTTTCATGTCATTTAAATTTATCTGACCATTCCACAGATAACTGTGCACTTATTTTCGGAAAACAGAACAGGGGTGCTAAGTTGGTGGTGTATTGGCTCCTATTTCTAACAATCCATGTACTGTCTATTTCATGATAATGCTTTTAACAGAGTGAAAAATACTTCACCTATCACTCAATCCACCTCCAACTTTCTCTCAGTTTATACATTACATTTATTCCTTTTAAGTTCCTTTCTCTCTGTATCTCTGTCCCTCTCTATGTCTCTATCTTTTTCTCAGGTTGTATATGTGCCTCTCTCTCACTACTTCTACCTCTTTTTCTCTCTAGAGAAAAAACACATGAGAGAGAGAGAGAGAGAGAGAGAGAGAGAGAGAGAGAGAAAAGGGGTTACAGAGAAAAAACGAGTAAGACCCTGGACCTCTGCTTTTCCTCTGTCTATATGTCCCCCTTTCTGTCTCTATCTCTCCCATTATCCACCCTCTCTCTCTCTCTGATTGTAAATGTATTTCTCTCACTACCTCTACCTCTTTTTCTCTCCAGAGAAAGAATACGGGGGACAGATAGAAAAGGGGTTAGGGAGAAAAAACAAGTGAGACAGAGGGTTTGAGCATTGTTTCAGACTGGGGTCAAGAGGTTGGCTAGTATATATATAATTAATAAAACGCTTTTGGTCATGTACTGAGTAATGCATTAGTAATAGTAAAATAACGATATGGTTAGTCACAGATATGAAGGAATTGCTCCTTAGTTTACTTGTATGCAGGTACAGAAAGTCTTCAAATTTTCCATTGAAGTGAAATGAAATAAAATATATATTCTACTTAATTACATTTCATTTCCATGGGAAATATGAAGGCTTTCTGTAACTGTAAGGAACAATTTCTGTAAAAGTAAGGAACAATTCTTCAATTTCTTCCGACTGTATTGTTATCAATTATTATTGTTAATATTCTTTTTTCTTTTTTTTAAATACTGTGTAGTATGTATACCGTGTATACTTCTTTTTTTTTGTTTATCATTCCGATATATGTAAACCCCAACAATTTGTCTGTCTTTGTATTGTCTCCCTCATCTTTTGCCCTGGTGGCAAATAAAAGAAATCATTATTCTTATAGAAACAAAGCTCAGGTTTGGTCGTTTCACTGGTAGGATTTATTTGGTAATGGGTTACTACCTGTAACCATAGGTACCACATTTTTTGGCTGTATATCAAGTGCTTAGAACCCTCCTGATAATCCTTGCAGTCCCTAATAAGCAAACTTTCTGTAGGAACTCTACTGAGCATTCTATTTCAATCACTTTCAATTATTTGTCTATATCTTTATTCTGCCCCAAAAGTCAGATTACCCATGGATTGTTATGGGGTTTTTCCATGAGTAGCCCTCAAACTTCTCCCTATTGAGGATTTCACATTGTTGACATTTTTTTTCTTTTTTTATGATTTTGTTAGTCTTGTTTACATGCAAAACCCTCACAACAATGCACTCACACATACACACACACTCTTTGTTTTGTCTTGTACTGTCCATAACTTGTGGTTAATAAAGAAGTCATTATTTTCATTATCATCTTCTTTCAATTCTGTATTATTATTATTATTATTATTATTATTATTATTATTATTATTATTATTATTATTATTATTGAGTGAGCGAGCAGAGCATGCCATCAAAGTGACACTGGGGTAAAATATACGAAGCCCAGTATACCCATCATGACTACCCGTCTGATAAGGGTACACCAGGCACATGCATCACAACCATATGTGCGTGACATGGTGATCTCGTATCAAGATAAACAGCACATGACCTTGCAGGTGGAGCCCAGTTAGAATTTTCTTCAGATCGAGTAACCCATCCCGCTCAAAAGGTCCCTGAATAAGGGTTGTTTAAGGACGTTGAACGAAACACCCATGTTTCCAGAGGTGAATTATTCAAACCCAAAGAATCCTTCTCAACACATGGCTATGATGCTCCCCCACTACTTCTGCTCGTGATCAGAGATGCACATATCGTCAGCCACTAAGGGACATGCTCAACTGGTTAAGGTCAAACAATTGACAAGCAAATCTGTGGTATTGAGCAGAATATTTGCTGTAGCCCATCTTTTATACCAAGACAAAACAATGTACATGATAATACTTCCAATCAGTTAAGATCAGAAGCTATGAGAGCTACTGCCTGGTACTGCATCAGGGCATTGTACTATTATTATTATTATTATTATTATTTTCAAAGGTAACTGAGAGTTGAGAGGGAAGTGCTGTCCTTGAGTGAATTTATTGAAATTTGGGTGAAGTTGTGAAAACTGTAGACCTACAAGTTAGAGTATGGAAATTGGAGGGGGCACTTACCCTTTGGTGTTCAGGGAGATCTTGGATTATTTCTAGAGGATCTCCTGTATCAGGAGGACCATATCACTATCATCTTTCTTTTTTACTGTTGTATACTATGTGTAATTTCCTTCTTTGTTTTATTGTTTGCTGTGTATACTCTCTTTACTCTCTTTTTACTCTTTTACTTGTTTCAGTCATTGGACTGCGGCCATGCTGGAGCATCGCCTTTAGTTGAGCAAATCGACCCCAGGACTTATTCTTTGTAAGCCTAGTACTTATTCTATTGGTCTCTTTTGCCAAACCGCTAAGATACGGGGACATAAGCACACCAGCATCGGTTGTCAAGTGATGTTGGGGGGACAAACACAGACACACAGACATATACACACACATACACATATATATATATACATATATATAAGACAGGTTTCTTTCAGTTTCCGTCTACCAAAACCGCTCACAAGGCTTTGATCGGTCCAAGGCTATAGTAGAAGACACTTGCCCAAGGTGCCATGCAGTGGGACTGAACATGGAACCATGTGGTTGGTAAGCAAGTTACTTACCACACAGCCACTCCTGTGCCTATACTTTCAATTTTTCTTTTGTTTTTATTTCATTATAATTAAATTCCCACACTTTATATCTATTTTTGTATGGTCCACATCATACTTTGCCCTGCTGGCTAATAAAAGAAATCATTATCATTATTTTTACCATTAATTATTATCTACACACACACACATGCACACACACACGCACACACAACACACATCTATTTGAGTGAGTGATTTCATATTTTTTCTTCATCTTATTTTTGTTGTAACAACAGCCTTGCTATCAAATAAAGGTAGTGTCATATGTTTGCAGTCAACCATGAAAATATGTCTGGCTTCTTGACATGTTGTATGATCATTGTAAATAACAGAAAACAAAAAAAAAAAGTCTTGTAACTATGTCTGATTTATTCATTATTTTAATTGAGTAGGAGATCATTACCACATTTAGAAACAAGTGATGGCAGGCAACAGAAGGGTCATCCAACCACAATCTGCTTCAGTGAATTCATCTGACTCATGCTGCCATGCAGAAGTGGATGTTAAAGTGATAAAGATGATGATCATGATTTACATTAACTGAGGACCACTAGTAACTATTGAGCTACTTACATGAAACTAGTGTATGGATTTCATTACATAACAAGCTACAAGCAACACACACACACACACACACACACATAGACACAGACACAGACACACACACACACACATAGAGGGGAAAACAAACTCTAGAAATTTATTACAAGCATTGAGTGAACACTCTGTTTAACAGGTTAACAACAAACAAAAACACACACACACATATACATACATATGTATGTATGTATATACACATATGTGTGTATATATATATACACACACAGAAAACACATATATACATACACATATATAAATATATACATATATATGTATATTTATATGTGTGTGCATGTATACATATATACATAAATATATATGATCACACAAACAAAGACACTTCTTCAGTTTTGAAACAATATGGAATAATAAATAGCAGAAATCAATAAGAGTTTCTATATTCTTAAAACAAAGAAAAATCATAAGTTCTTGAAGAATTTCTTCCCAAAATGTCAATAAAATTCTATTAAAATCTATCTATGTATCTATGGACATACATATATGTACATATATGCACGTATTTACATGTGTGCATGTATATATATATTATATATATATATATATACATGTATGTATGTATGTGTGTATGTATCTATGTATGATGAATATGCTCGTACATAGACAGTTTTCCCTACAGTAATATATAAACAAATACTCTTATATTTCAAACTTGTAAGCAAGGAAGTTGCCAGCACCACCACTGCCATTGCTGCCACCACTACCATCACCCCATCATCATCATCATCATCATCATCATCATCATCATCATCGTCATCTTTGTCATCCAGCATATTTGTGCACATATATGTGTATGTGTGTGTGTATATAATATGTGTAAAGGTGTATAAGTACATATATATGTAGGCATGTAACAACAACAACAACAAGAACAACAAAAACAGCAATAATAATAAATGAAAAATATACACAGTTCTATCTTATTGAATTTTACTTGAAACTTCTTCATTTCTTTATCCAAAAACACAACAAATATAGGCGAAACAAGTTGAATACAATAGACAATATCAGGTGATTAGTTCTGGTGGTGTGAGAGGTTAGAGTGATAGGAGGTGAGATGAGACAATATATTACAAGTGTGCTTGTAGCCAAGTTGATGGAGGGTGGCTTCCTCCCTCCCTTCCTCCTCACCGCCACAACCACCATCACCATGTGATGAAGTCTGCTAGTTGAGATAACTGATCTTCAGCAGTCATGCTGATGCTTCTGTTTCTCAGAGATAATTCTGACTTACATGGAAAAGAGATCTTTCAGATAATCTATCTTTTGTGTTTTCACTTCCCTCAACCTTTACCATTCTTCAGTTTTGCTCATTCAACTTTGCCTCAGCTACTGGGAGAATGAGAAAGAAGTTTGTTTTAGAAATACATCAATTTGCTTCCAGTTTTTTTCCTTAATAATTCTCCTTCATTGGATTTTTATTCCCAGTGCATACATATGTGGGTATGTGAGTGTACGTGTATATATACATACACACATATAGATATGTGTATGTATGTGTGTGTGCGTATGTATGTGTGTGTGTATGTATGTGTATATATGTATATATATATATATATATATATATATATAAAAGTCTCCAGACAATGCATACTCAGAAAATAAGGTAATTCTACCCCCTTTTCTGATGACAATATAATGCTTTATCTCCAAGAATTTAAACTGCAGTTTTTACCTCTGTAGAAATGTAATGCTCTATGACTCACGTGGGTGGACAGGGAGAATAATAGATCTCATTCGTATTTTTGGATTCGCTAGTACTGGGTGTCTGGCATGGTTTGTCCGATGTTAATCTCTGAGCTGATGAAGGAAAAGTGGCGTTTTACCCACAAATCCAGAAACAGACTGTCCTCGGGTATCGTATATGGATGTGATCTTTCATTGTTTTTCCCTTATACCTATGTGAGTTATTTTCTGAGTATGCATTGTCTGGAGACTTTTATTTGCAGTTGAAGAAATAGCCAAATTTTTGGCTGCTATTTCTGAAAAGTTCGGTGTGTGGTAAAGTGAAGTTTTTTACTTTACCATATTTTTATAAATTAATACTTCAAATATATATATATATATATATATATATAAAAGTCTCCAGACAATGCATACTCAGAAAATAAGGTAATTCTACCCCCTTTTCTGATGACAATATAATGCTTTATCTCCAAGAATTTAAACTGCAGTTTTTACCTCTGTAGAAATGTAATGCTCTATGACTCACGTGGGTGGACAGGGAGAATAATAGATCTCATTCGTATTTTTGGATTCGCTAGTACTGGGTGTCTGGCATGGTTTGTCCGATGTTACAGATATCGGACGGGTATGTTTGATTCTTAGTATTTTCGAATCTAAATCAGAAGAAATCTCTGAGCTGATGAAGGAAAAGTGGCGTTTTACCCACAAATCCAGAAACAGACTGTCCTCGGGTATCGTATATGGATGTGATCTTTCATTGTTTTTCCCTTATACCTATGTGAGTTATTTTCTGAGTATGCATTGTCTGGAGACTTTTATTTGCAGTTGAAGAAATAGCCAAATTTTTGGCTGCTATTTCTGAAAAGTTCGGTGTGTGGTAAAGTGAATTTTTTTACTTTACCATATTTTTATAAATTAATACTTCAAATATATATATATATATATACTTGGAAAAGGATGCGTGGCGTTCGATCATATAATAATATAAATAATATATACTCATATGCATATATACATATATATATAGTAAAAGCAATTAAGATTCAAGTGAGTTCTGTTGAATTCACATGAATGAGGTACTTAACTTAGATGCACCAGAAATCTATATGGTATTAGCCATAAGACAATGCGGGGTGATTATAAGCAAGAAATATGTATATATGCATCCATATATGGGTACAGGAGATCCAAAAAACATTGAACACAATAAGAAAAGAAAACATAAAAGCAAAAACATAGAAACAAACTTTTTTAAGAGCGAAAAAGTGAAAAAAACAAACAGAGAAACAAGACATACAACATAAAGAATATTCCCCTTTTTCAGTTGTCCCTGTTTCATCTACTCCATGTTTTGAAGGTAAGGACAAAACGTGACTTTGTTGAAACAGTCCTTCCTGGAAAGCAAATTAAATAAAATTTGGGATTTTTTGCTGAGGGTGAAAGTAGTAATAAGAACAGGACAGTGAGAACAAAACAGTAAAAACAAACGTTGAGGGCTGTTAAACCAAGATGATAGAAAAATTCTGAACACTAGGAGGATGAGCTTATGAAGGAGACAGTATAAGCTCGTTGTTGTCTTTACGAAGGTAGTAGTCAGAAAGATAGATTCTCTTTCGTCACGTGTCAGCGACGAGAGAGTCAAGCTGGAGGAGTGAGAGGGAGAGAGGGAATGGTGAAGAGGGTAGGGGAAGAATAGGGAAGGATGGGAGAGAAAACCAGAAAGGATGAAGAACAAGAGAGGGAGAGAAATAGAGAGAGAAGAGATAGTAAAGATAGAAGAGTGCGCATTGTAATTATTAATATAAAACTTACTTGGAAAAGGATGCGTGGCGTTCGATCATATAATAATATAAATAATATATAATTATATGCATATATACATACATTTATGTGCATACCAACATATATATGTATATATACATGCATGTTTGAGTACAGAAGGGGAATATTCTTTATGTTGTATGTCTTGTTTCTCTGTTTTTTAGGTTTTCTCGTTGTTAAAAAAGTTTGTTTCTATGTTTTTGTTTTTGTGTTTTCATTTCGCATTGTGCTCAATGTTTTGTTTTTGATGTCCTGTACCCATATATGCATGTATATATAGATATAATTATAAATTATTTATATCATATATATATATATACACAAGAAGACCTGTCTTCCATGGCAAAAGTGTTGAAACTGCATCTCCTGATGGAGAGGATTGGTCTGGAAGAGTCCTGTGCTGGTGCCATGTAAAAAGCATTCATGCTGGTGTCACATAACAGTGCTTGAGTGGGGTCACATTAAAAGCTCTCAGTACACACTGCAAAGTGGTTGGTGTTAGGAAGGCCATTTAGCTATGGAACTCAAGCCAAATCAGACTGAAACCTGATGCAGCCCTTCGGCTTGCCAGCTCTGGTCAAACCATTCAACCCATGCCAGCATGGAAAACAAACATTAAAGGATGATGATGATAGTATAACTAAGACCACATATTGAATTGTAATAATGGAAGAAGCAGATGTACTTGAAGAGGAAATAGCTGGGATTTACTCTAACCCTATATAATATATATGTGTATGTGTGAGTATGTATATATATATATTATATAACATGTCTATATTATTTTAACATGTCTACCAGATGTGTTAAAAAATACTGTTTGGCATGCTCTCATCACATGAAACTAATAGTAACACATAAAAACATACATTGTGTTTATTAAATAATATTTATCTCTCACTAGATAGAGTACTTCATTTGTTGATCTTACCATCATGGAACAGTACACTATATATATATGCTTGAATGGAGATGGATGCTTGAACAGAGACGTAGATTTGTGTTGCATCCGAGAAGTAAGGTGGAGAGGAAGTTCTGTTAGTTCCTCACAGGCAAAGAACATAGGTATATGATTTTCTGGGTAGGGAACACTGATGGGGTTGGGGGTGTGGGTATACTTCTTGCAGAGAAATGGGTTGATAAAGTAATCGAGGTAGTCATAGTTTGTGATAGATTACTTAAGCTTAGATTAGTGCTGCAACATGGATTAGTAACCATTATCTTGGCTTATGCCCCTCAGCCAGGGCTACCTGATGAATAGAAAGACCGATTTTATGACACCCTCTTGCAGACTACCTCATCGATGAATGACAGGGGCCATCTCTCTGTGGTTGCCAACTTCAATGGGCCTGTTGGACAACATGCAGGGAGCTTCCATGGCATACATGGTGGCTATGGATTTGATTTCCGCAATGAGGAGGGAACCAGGCTGCTGGAGTTCTGTGTTGCAAATGATGTTATGGTCTGTAATACTAACTTCAGGAAACCTGCCAGTCACCTGTTCACCTACCAGTCTGGTGGATACACTAGTCAGATTGACTACATTCTCACAAGGAAATGGGAAAGATGGCTACTTATAAATGCCAAAACATTCCCGGGAGAAGAATGAACCCCACAATATAGGTTAGTAGTTAGTAACTTCAGGATCAGGGCTAAATGGAGGCTCAGAAGATGACCACCATGGAAAGGAAGGGTCTGGAAGCTTAAGGATTCTGTGAATGGACAGAGATTTAGAGATGTAATACTTGAAACTTTTGATGAAAAAGAGGAGGATATAGCATCACACAATGTGGAAGACAACTGGAGGTTTCAACAGAACAACCTGTTGAGGGCTACTGACCTGATCTATGGATGGTGCAAAGTCCCCTCTTGACCTAAGGAAATGTGGTGGTGGAACAATGTAGTTGACAGGGCCATTAGGGAAAAGAAACAGGCATGGATGAACTGGAATAACAGTGGTAGCAGGGAATTGTATCAGATTGCTAGAAGAGAAGCTAGGAGACAAGTTTACTTAGCCAGAGGGGAAGCAGATAAGAAAAAGTTTGCCAATGTTCTGTGTCATGAGGACCAAAGACTTGAAGTGTTTCATGTTGCAAGACAGTGTGTGAGAGGGAATTGTGATATCATAGGAGAGAAATGTGTCTGCATGGATGATGGCTCACTTGTGTTTAATGAGGCTGCAATGAGAGGAACTTGGAGATGCCATTATGAGAGGTTGCTAAATGAAGAGAATGAATGGGAGAAAGAGAGTCTGCTGAATATCAACCCAACAGAGGGGCCAGCAATCCAAATTGACAGTACCTTGGTAGATAAAGAATTAAAAGTATGAAGACAGGGAAAGCTCTTGGCCCATCAGAAATCACTGCAGAGATGCTTAAAATATCTGGCGGTGTAGGCTATAGTCTAGTCAACCATATAGTCAATCAGGTGATACATGAAGGAGTTATACACAATGACTGGTGTAACAGCACCATAGTCAACTGCTACAAAGGTAAAGGTGACACAATTATATATAAATAATTAGAGAGGTATCAAATTGTTGTTTTGCAAGTTATTTCAGACAGTTTTGAAAGTTACTGAATCTGGATCATGTATCATGTTGTTAATACTCTTTGATATCCCAAACCTATAGAACAATAGTTAGGAGTCAAAAGTATCTCCCAATTAAGAAGTTATACGTATCAACTATAAAACAGGAATTGGGTGCTACTTTTGACTCACTCTGTATATATATATATCATCATCATCATCATCATCATCGTTTAACATGGAGAACGGACGTTAAACGATGATGATGATGATGATGATGATGATATATATATATATATATACATTATATATAAGGGCTTAGTAAAATAAATTACTTTGCCACATACTGAACTCGTTAGAAATAGCAGCTAAAGAAATTTCTTCAGCTATTTCTAATACTTAAAGAAGATCTCTCTCAGATAGTGTTTGCCTAAACTAACTCACAAAAGTATGGGGAAAAAACATTAAAAAATCAAGTGCAAAGGTTATTTGAGAACGTACGTTTCTAGATTAGTCAATTCGACATTTCTTTCTTCAGCTCAGAATTCCTTGAATCGGATTTGGGAACACTTAAAGTCGGGAGCATACCCTTTCGGCTTCTAATCACCTATAGAATTCTGCTCGAACTAAAAGTGCTATCAAATTCGAATATGCAAGCGAAGAAACGTACGTTCTCAAATAACCTTTGCACTTGATTTTTTAATGTTTTTTCCCCCATACTTTTGTGAGTTAGTTTAGGCAAACACTATCTGAGAGAGATCTTCTTTAAGTATTAGAAATAGCTGAAGAAATTTCTTTAGCTGCTATTTCTAACGAGTTCAGTATGTGGCAAAGTAATTTATTTTACTAAGCCCTTATATATAATGTAATATTTTGAATTCGCCTATAATGGTCCCTTTACATACTGAACACTTGGTGAAACTGATTAATAATTAATTAATTTTACCCTCAATTGTTGAAAGTATATATATATATATATATATGCTAATAATATTAGGGAGTATATCCAAACTTACAGGGAAAAATTAGATTTAGGATTAAATCAAATTTCACAGTACAAATTAAATTAGAGATAAAACCACTATTAGGCAACTCAAACAGTGATAGACATAAACCAAAACATAAAAATTAAAATAAATATAATTAATAAAAAAAATTAAAAATTTAAAAATTTAAAAATATAAAAATTTAAATTTTATATTTTATATATATATATTATATATTATATTAATTATATTTATTTTTTGCTTTTTATGTTTTGGTTTATGTCTATATGTCTATCACTGTTTGAGTTGCCTAATAGTGGTTTTATTTCTAATTTAATTTATATATATGTATATATATATATATGACAGGCCTTTTTCAGTTTTTGTTTACCAAATCCACTCACAAGGCTTTAGTTAGCATGGGACTATTGTAGAAGACTCTTGCTCAATGTGCCATGTAATGGGATTGAACCTGGGACCATGTGACTGGGAAGCAAACTTCTTACCACACAGCCACACCTGTACTTACTGCAAAATACGGAACATGGATGTTAAATGATGATGATAATATATATTCTACAGCATCTCATTTAACTTAAGATGTATCATTTGTGGTTATGTCTGTTGTTGTTGTTGATAATGCAAACCTGTTATCAAAGATATTGAAACCATGACCTTCCTGTTTTTTTTTTTTTTTGTTTTTGAAGTATAGGACACCTGGGATAACATTATCTACTAATGTGTCATGTTTTTTGAAGAAGGTAGAGTGTGGAAGGCAGAGAGAGATTTGGTTGATATTTCTAGCAGATTGATTGGTTCTATAAGGTTGTGATGGTAACGTACCAATGAAAGAAATTATTATTAATAGTAACATTGTCACATCCCTGAAAACTGGGTGTCTGGATTCACTTGTGCTATTTTCTTGGCAGAAATGCATGTTAATTCCTTCCAGGTCTTTGGTTGGGTGCAATTTGGTATGAGTACAGATTTGTTTATTGCTTATTTTTTTGTTAATCTGCTTGAACAGGAAGGAAACATTGTTAGTGATTAGGTGTCACTTATTTCAACCAAACCTGAAATTCAATGAGGAAACCTCTACATCAGTAATTCTCAGCCATTTTTTTCCCCCACTATTATTTTATTTGAGTGAATCCTCATAGCCATTTGATGCTTTCAAAAAATACTTCTTGTATATTTATAGTTAAATATTATTAGGAATTGCATAAAAACAAAATAACGAATTTATTGCACATAAACTTTAACAACAAAATCTTATGTGGACCCTGTTTGAAAACCATTGGTCTATATAGTCACTCATCTGTTAAAAATAGCAACCAAAGGTAACTTTTTTGCCTTTCCTTCTTTTGTGAGTAGATAAAAAACTGTCTGTTCTGGGTAATGGATTGGAAGATATTTAAGAACAATAGACTGGGTACCTAGTGGTATTTGTTCTGCTTCTTGTGTTCTAATTTAAAATCCCTCTACATCCTACTTGGATGGTAGATTTAATCTATCATCCAGTTTAAGACTACCACCTGATTCTATGCATACCTGTAGTGGACTATCCTTTGTTCCAAGCATTTGGGTAAGTTACTGGTTTGAGGATAGCTTCCTATCTTTTATCCACGTAGTCTCAGAGGTTATGTACAGGGTCATTGGCACTGTCTTTCTCTCCTCACAAAAGGATTTTTTAAAAAATGTTCCTCAAATTATATACTACTAATCTTTTAAAAACAAAGGATCTGTGGATCTGTTGGATAATGTAGTCTTTAATAAGCTTCACCAGAGAAAAAAGGAACAGACAAGTTATTTCTTATTTCTTTATTGCCCACAAGGGGCTAAACATAGAGGGGACAAACAAGGACAGATAAAGGGATTAAGTCGATTACATCGACCCTAATATGTAACTGGTACTTAATTTATCGACCCCGAAAGGATGAAAGGCAAAGTTGACTTCGGTGGAATTTGAACTCAGAACGTAGCAGCAGATGAAATACCGCTAAGCATTTCGCCCGGCATGCTAACGTTTCTGCCAGCTCACTGCCTTTGTTATTTCTGGTTGGAATACAGACAAGTTATTTCTGGTTGGAATATCTTCATTCATGAGTCTGCTGTATCAGGGCTGATCTGCTGGTTAAACAACAACAGTAACAACAACCAAACTTGAAGAATGCTTCCTGACATAAATGTGTTAAGTTCACATGCTGTCATTAGAATTGCATTTTGTTAAATATTATCAGACAGTCTCAATGTAGAGAAAATATTTTATGATGATTGAGTTTTTAACCAAATGCTGTTTAATGATCCTCAGAGAGCATGCCATACAGCCATATGCCAACCAAATTTATTTTAGCTGCTTCTAATCACAGAAAATATTAATGAAAGTCAAACTTCATAGCTACAAGACTGATACTTTATTCCATACTGCAATAGAATTTAAGGCTTCATATGTGTGATCACCATTTCAAAACTTTCTAGAACTATAACTTGGTTTGGCATGTTCACAAAATGGTTACATTCAAGCATTTTGTTTGTCATTTTTTACTGAAATACAATTGCCTTTGTTACAGTTAATTATGAAATTAATGAAGAATTTAGTAAAATAACTTAGTCATTAATTATGTAAGGTTTTATTTTTGATCACTTTAGAATAAACTTTCTATCATAGAACCAAGAAATTTCAAATGGGCAGGTATCAAAAGTGTTAACCAAACAAATTTAAGATTTCAGGGTATCAGCACACTATAGATTATTTAATATTTTACAATTCTGAGCTCTATACCAAGGTACACCTAAATATATGTATTTGTTTTTCTAGCTTATTTCTTCATGTTTGTTAAATATGAATTGGTAACAGTTTCCTATTTTACCATATCTGATACAAGAAGCCTGTATGTTGAACAGCAACCATAGTAATCTACAATATTGGTTCTAAACATTTTATTGACTAATACATTCAGTCATAATGCTGTTGTATCACAGCAGTTACAGTTAACAGCAACAACAACAACAACAACATTGATAACTACAACATTGGTAGCAATAACAAAAGCAACAAAAGATATTGGTATAACAGCCACAAAACAGAGAACAATACTTATATTAAAAAATAAAATGATAAAGTAGAAGTACATATATTGGTTATTTCTAGAGATTCCTTGTTCAGATTTGGAGGTAATAATTAAAATATTACTTCAAACTGACAAGATTGTTTGGAATGGCAGCAGTAATCTTGTGAAGTAAAACTGTACAACTTTGAGTGACTTTTATAATTTCAATGACATTTTTATTCATTAGTTATCTGCAGTAAATTGTACAGAGAAACTTGTGGCGTCATGGTTTGGAGATAGAGAAATTTGTGTAAAACAGACACATTCATACACAGATGCATACATTTGTATATATGTATAAAATATTTTAAAATGAGGACATTTATATGTCAATGTTATGATTCTGAAATCTTTTAAATGTTTGCTTGAGAACATTTATATTTTCTGTATATTGTACTGTATGCTGGTGTGCGTGTGTGTGTGTGTGTGTGGTGTGTGTGTGTGTGTGTGTGTGTGTGTGTGTGCGTGTGTGCGCACATGCACAAACACACACATATCTATATATGTTCTTTATACTTTTATTATTTTACTTGTTTCAGTCATTTGACTGTGGCTATGCTGGAGCACTGCCTTGAAGGGTATTAGTCAAACAAATTGACCCCTGGACCTATTTTTTTAAAGCCCAGTACCTATTCTATCGATCCAAACTGTTAGATTATGGGGACGTAAATACACCAATACCTATTGCCAAATGGTGAAGTGGTATATATAAATATATATATATATATATATATATATATATACATACACGCAAAGGGATTCTTTCTGTTTCTGTCAACCAAATCCACTTAAAAGGGTTTGGCCGGCCCAAGACTATAGTAGAAGACACTTACCCAAGGTGCCACACAGTGGGACTGAATCCATAACTATGTGGTTGGAAAGCAGGCTTCTTACCACACAGCCATACTTGCACCATATGTGTGTGTGTGTGTGTGTGTGTGTGTGTGTGTGTGTGTATGTGCATGTGTTTGTGTGTATACACACACATACATACACATAGATACAGGCAGACACACACATACACATGTGCATGTATGAGTGTGTATGGGTGAGTCTTTATGTTGAGTTCCTTAATGACTATGAAAGACTGATAAAATAAGTATCAAGGTGAAATAAGTATAAGGATCAGTTGCTAAAACCTTTGAATGTAGTGCCCCAGTGTGGCCACATTCCAATGACTGAAAGTAATAAAAGAGTAAAAAAAGAGCAAGAGAATATGTATTTGTATTTATTTTTGCATGTATGTTTCCATGCATATATTTCATACATTTAAGTATAGACCTATATACTGATATATATGCGTGCATACATGTATGTTTATATGCATGTGTGTGTGTGTGCATGTGTGTGTGTGTGTGTGTTTGAATACACATATATTTATGTCAATGTGTGTGATGTGTGTATGAGGGTGTGAAAATGATTGTCTCATTTTAATACTGTGTACATCATCTTCTTTGGATTACTGTACCAATGTGATCCAATGATTTCATCTCTGAAAGTAACCCCAATCATTGCAATGTAGCTTTATTAATCCTCCGCATTCATTTGATATCACTCTACTTGATGTCACAGAGCAGAGCCACTCCTCTGAGAATCCAGTGATCAGGGTCCTTGTTGGTCTTCAGGAGTAAAGGGAAGATGTATGACAGGTCTGTACGACATGGCTTCTTGTACACTGGGCACTCATATAATGTCATACCTCTTGGGCGGTCTGAATTGATGGCAAACACATGTACAACTGGCAGGGGTGTGTAAAGAACTTTAGCTGTTGGTTCTGCTAGGCGGCACTGACGGCGATCCCAGCCAGCTCCATCAAGATATAATCCATGAATGTATACACCTAAATTACAAAGAAAAAAGATAACAGAGAGAGTCACAATATTACATACCTACATACATATATACATACATACCTACTTATTTCTTTACTACCCACAAGGGGCTAAATACAGAGAGGACAAACAAGGACAGACAAACGGATTAAGTCGATTATATCAACCCCAGTTATATAATTGGTACTTATTTAATCGACCCCGAAAGGATAAAAGGCAAAGACAACCTCGGCAGAATTTGAACTCAGAACATAGTGGCAGACGAAATACTGCTAAGCATTTTGCCCGGCATGCTAATGTTTCTGCCACCTCGCTGCCTTATACCTACCTGCCTACCTACCTACCTACCTACCTACCTACCTATATATCTATCTATCTATCTTTCTATATGCACACACGAGGGGGTGTTGAAAAGTCTTTGGCTTTGGGTAACAGAAAATACAGGAGGGTCACTTAATTATGATTTTATTCAAAATATTCCCCTCTCAAATTCACACACTTATTGCAGCAGTCCTTCAGTTTTTCTAAGTCCTGTAAAAGAACAGAGACACACACTCTCTCTCTTTCTCTCTCACTCTCTCTCTATATATATATACATACATATACATATATATATATAGAGAGAGAGAGAGAGAGAGAAAGAGAGGACGAAAGAGAGAGTGAGTTGGAGAGGGAGAGAGAGAAAGGAAAGTGTGTTTGAGTGGTAAATTTATTAAGTTGAACTACACGTAAACACATATGCATACTGAAAAGAGAACTAACAAAAGCAACCAAAGTGGCTATAACCAAAGCGCTTAATAGGGGATCAAGGAATGTGTTACTAATATGTTAGAACCAAGAAATCTTCAAAGACTGCAAGACCAAAAGGAGATAGAGAAAGTGAGCTTACAATGAAGAGACACAGCTTCACACAAATACAAAACTTTGCATTCAAGACAGTTTCCATTGAGGAACTGTAACAATCTAAATTTAAAAATGATTTTTATTTTTTGTGAAGGGAGTGATTTATCTGTTTAAATGTGAAAATAAATCTCATCTTAGGTACAATAAAAGTAAGATGTAAAATTTTTAGAAGAAGATATAGTTATAGCATTGATTTCAAATTTTTAAAGAAGGCCAGCAATTATGTGGGAGGAGGTAAGTCAATTACATTGACCCCAATGTTCAACTGGTACTAATTTTATTGACCCTCAAAGGGATGAAAGGCAAAGTCAACCTTGGTGGAATTTGAACTCGGAATGTGAAGACAGATGAAATTCAACAAAGTATTTTGCCTGGCTCTGCCAGTTCTCTGCCCAACATATAACTATAATATTACAAAAACTATAAATAATATTTACACACTGTTCAAAATAAAATTATAAATTTGATTAATTGAATAATTCACAAGCCTAATATTATGTGCACATAACACCCTTTTTCAAGAAGTTAACATTGTGCTGTTTTAGTTTTGAATTAGAATAGATCAAATGATCAGTACTACGTATTACCGTTACTTTGCAAAACTTGCAAATATCCTTTTATAGCAATTACGATTACTCAGAACCTCATTTTTGAGAATTAACATAGAATAACTTATTAAATACTTGCTTGAAAAGGGCCAATCTGTTAATGAAGTATGTCTAAACTTCATTTTGATGTTTGACTAAGTATAAGCACAAATGTTATGAAATGTATGAATTTTCAACTGAAAAACAGAGGTTATCATTGGTCTTTGTCTTTCAGAGGCAAAGGAAAGAACTAAATGTATACATGACTGTTCTACTAGAGGCAGTAAAGTAAGAACTTTCTCAACATTACAAAAAAAAAACTGCATTCATAAAAATCTTGCTATAACTTGCAATTCAAGGTCTATTTTTTCACATATCTCCATACTGCATAACATGGAAGTCAATGGAAAAATAGGTTTTCAATTAGAAAATTCCACATTAGACTTTTTCTCTGTAACAGTAGGGATGCCTGAAGTTGTAAAAGAAAACCACAGATTATGGACTGATTTCAAAGTGGAGCACTGTATTTGAACAGTCCTATTCATAATTTATACCAGTGATATTGGTTGCTTATGGTAATAGGCCTCGAAACAGGTTTTTATTTCTCAATATATTCACCGCTATCTATTTAATGAACCATAAATAGTAAAATGTGAAGCCAGTTTAATGAGGATATGAAAGTTCTAGTTGTGATATATACCTACCATGTAGTCAGCCTATACTGTACATGAAACTCTGCATAAATTATGTAAATTCAAATGACCATCAAATTTTTTTTCAAAGAAACTAAAAGCAACTGTTTCTATTTTCATCAAAAAAGTCAGAGAAGACAAATTCCTTTTTTGATATTTTAATCCTCACCCATATAAAGCATTATTTGGTTTTAACAATTAGGATATACAAGGGGGTACTGCAAAGTTCCTGGCTTGGGGTAGAAGAAAATACAGGAGGATCAGTTAATTATGATTTTATTCAACATATTCTCCTCTCAGATTCACACACTTATTGAAGTGATCCTTCAGTTTTACTAAGCTCTGTAAAAGAGATTGGAAGGTTGGGCCTCTAACCAGGCCTTTTGTAATACCCTTAAAGCCAGAAACTTTTCAACACCTCCTTGTAAATGGGACTGGAGGAATGAAGAGAAAGCTATGTTGACCAGCTTTGTGCAGACACAAGATGTTGCTCTGCTGACCAACTAAGCACTGTGTGGGGTCACAATGAGTAGCATGATCAAATTAACACTTTAGCATTCAGATTTCTTTGTCAAATGAAATGCTTATTTATTCACATTGTTTTGAATTAATCATGCATTATCTTGTAATGCCAAGATTTCAATGGTATGTTTGTATATTTTTAGAAAGACATTGTTGAGTAGGTGTGAGAGATTGGATCTGGTCAATTTTAACATAAAACAGGTTGAATATTTGAGCCAGATATGGCTGGATTTAATGCTTAGGAGATAAGCAAATCTGAGCCAGCTCAACCAGATAATAAAGGATCCCGAGCTGGAACATTTTATATGATTATACAAATGAGATTTCAATTCAGATCTGCTGGTCTGTAAATTATACATTTAGTAGCATGTTAGAACTAAAGTTGAACAGATTAATAGTATTAATGATAAGCTCCCATCATTTTATAGGGTATCAGTGATAATCTGCTGATTAAAGCTACTTGATGACATTAAATGAGAAGATTACAGAATGTTGATACAGGTGACAATAATTACCCTAATTTATTCTGTGTAAAAGGCGGAAAGCCATTTATTAGAATTGAAAATGAAGGTATCCTGGGTGAATTTAAAGAAATTTTGATGTAAAATAATAATAATAATAATAATAGAAGCCAGCCAGACTTAGTGGTAGTGGATAGGGTGAACTACATGTGTTCTATAATTGATGTTGCATGCCTCCTTAGATCAATGAATAGTTAGGAAGGAAGGTGAAAAAATAAACATATACAATCCTCTTAAGTACGAAATAGCCTGACTATGGAAAATGAAGAAGGTGAAGATAGTGACAAAATACTGTTGGGTCCTTAGGGATAGTATCAGAAGACATCAAAAGAAATATAAAGGAAATCAGAATAAAGTGCCCAGTAGAGCTGTTACAGAAGTTTTGCTTCCTTGGCTTGTCCAAAATAATCAGGAAAGTATTAGATAGTTGAAAAGAACAGATAGCATGGTACTGTAGGCTGCATGCAACAAGCCTGCTATGCAAGCAAGACTCCAGAAGTCCCAACAAAAGCTGAATTAAAAATAATAATCTTTTCTACTATAAGCACAATGCCTGAAATTTTGGATGAGGGGGTTAGTTGATTACATTGCTCCCAGTGCTTGACTGGTATTTATTCTATCAGCTGTAAAAGGAGAAAGACAAAGTCGACCTTGGCAGAACTTGAACTTAGAAGAGGTGGATGAAATGCTGCTATGCATTTTGTCCGGTGAGCTTATGATTCTGCCAGCTCACCACCTTAAAAATCAAAAGAACTAATGAACTTAATGTGAACAATATTCAGGTGTCTTTACTGAAAGAGCCTATTAATAGAATATTTTTTTTAAGGGATTAGTCAAAGAAGGAGGGTGAACAGATAATGTGACTCTTATCAAGGCTCAGAGACTGTTGAAGGAAATGTGGAAGTTGTCCTTTAACAAGCAACATGGACTGAAGGTTTGCAACAAAGTGGACTCTGCTAAATGCATCCAAAAGCCATCTGGTGCTATTAACGTGTAGTCGTCATCATCATCGTTGTTATTATCATCGTCATCAGTAGCAGCAGCAACAGCACCACCACACTTCCGCTGTGGAGGATACAGCAAAGTGCCAGGTATCTCGGTCATCTCATCTGAAAAGTTCAGAGTGCTGAGGCTATCCTTCAGTACTTAGACAACAAATTATGCCTTCTATTCAAGAACATGAACTGCTTCCACAGATCTAGTCAAATTTTATCACAAAGCTTTAGTCTGTCTGAGGATATAGAGAAAACACTCACCCAAAGTGCCATATAGGAGTACCGAACCCAAAATGACGGAGTTGGAAAGTAAATTTCTTAATCACATGGCAATGTCTGCAGCTATTAGTATCAGAGATATAAATAACTTCAAGAATATAAATAACTTCACCAGAAAGCTTTATACGAGTCAGAAACCATTAACTGGAGATGCCAAACAATAGATTCAAATTAAAAAGGAAGGAAGGACTGAAAGTAAGCATGCAAAATAAAAAGAAAGAGAGAACTGGATGGATGGATGGAAGGGTGGATGAAAGGGTGAATAGACAGAGAAGTAGGCAGACAATCTGCAAGACAGATAGTTAGATAGATAAATAAGTAAATGAAAAGATAGATGGAAAGGTAGACCAAGAGATAGACAAGTAGATAGATAGATAGAAAGACAGACAGACAGATAAATAAATAGATAGGAAGAAAAATGAAGAGAAAGAGGGTAGAAGAAAAAAATAGACTGTAAATCAAAACAACAGCGAACAAAAGGGAGAAAGAGAGATTGTAGGAAGTAGAGATAAAACTACAAGTGAATGTTTAAATAAACACATCAACAAAAACATTAGATAAAAACTAATAAAAAGAGGTAAAAAAATTCCTCATTCTCAACAACAGCTACAATGTGGAGTGAGCTTCCACAAGATTGCACCACATGGTAGAAATTGCTGCTGATCTCCCTCAAATCATAACTTCGTATCATAAGAAATGAAGGATACATTGAATAATATAGTCTTAGATAAATTTTGTCTTCAAAAAAAAAAAAAAAATCATCATCTTTTTGTCTGATCGGGGAGAACATGGAAATAAACTGGAACAATGACAACAAAAATAAAGACAAGAACGTTACCTTCTTGAGGGAAAGTATTTATATCTTCTTTCATGGATTTGGTCACTTCATTATTGAGAACCACAGCATCAAGGGCCCAACCTTTGTGAGCTCTAGTAATTTCCTGCCTCATCGCTGTTAAGAAACCCTTTCATGAAAAATAAAATATAGATACATGTTAACAGAAAAATAACTATTTCGTAAAGAGAGTTAAACATAGGTGCAGGAGTTGCTGTGTGGTAAGTAGCTTGCTTCCCAACCACACGGTTCCAAGTTCAGTCCCACTGCATGGCACCTTGGACAAATGTCTTCTACTATAACCTCGGGTCGACCAAAGCCTTGTGAGTGGATTTGGTAGACGGAAACTGAAAGAAGCCCGTTGTATATATATATATATATATATATATATATGTGTGTGTGTGTGTGTGAGTGTGTACATGTTTGTGTGTCTGTGTTTGTACCCCCAACATCGCTTGATAACCGATGCTGGTGTGTTTACGTCCCTGTAACTTAGCGGCTTGGCAAAAGAGACCGATAGAATAAATATTAGGCTTAAAAAAATAAGTCCTAGGGTTAATTTGCTCAACTAAAGGTGGTGCTCCAGCATGGCCACTGTCAAATGACTGAGACAAGTAAAAGAACATATTGGTTTCAAATTTTGGCACAAGGCCAGCAATTTTAGGGGAAGGGATAAGTAGTCGATTACATTGATCTCAGTTCTCAACTGGTACTCATTTTATTGACCCTGAAAGGATGAAAGGCAAAGTTAACTGTAACAGAATTTGAACACAGAGAGTAAAGATGAATGAAATGTTACTAAGCATTTTGACCTGCAAGCTAACAATTCTGCCAGCTCACTTTGAGTTAAACATATAATAAAAAACAAATGTGCCCTTTTAAAGCCTAGCCAGGCTCATGGGCCCAGTTTCCCTGTTTCAATGGCGTATGTGTTCTCCAGCTGGATGGGATGCCAGTCCATTGCAGCGTTACTCATTTTTGCCTGCTGAGTGGACTGGAGCAACATGAAATGAAGTGTTTTGGTCATGAACACAACGCGTCGCCCAGTCCAGGAATCGAAACCACAATCTTACGATCATGGTGCTGACACCCCTAACCACTAAGACATGCACCTCCACTAGTTAAACAAATATTAAATGTATATTAAATGCACATCAAAGTTTAATTTGTAAAGGTGGGTTGATGCAGCATTTTAAACCCTTTCAATATAAAGGAAAATAAAGGAAAAGTAAAACAGATATATGTTAAGAGAACAATAACTATTTTATAAAGTGAGTAAAACAGGAGTGTGGCTGTGTGGAGGTGCAGGCATGGCTGTGTGGTAAGAAGTTGGTTCCCAACCACATGATTCTGGGTTCAGTCCGAGTGTGTGACACCTTGGAGAAAGTATCTTCTGCTATAGCTTTAGGCCGACCAAAGTCTTGTGAGTGGATTTGGTAGATGGAAACTGAAAGAAGCTCGTCATATATATATGATATATATATATATATATATATATATAATATTTAAATATTATTTTTTAGGGAATATAAATTCTGGCATAACAGAGGTACAAATTATTCTCGATGAAGAAATATATTTTAATTTAGAGATAGTAGACCCCTACATCTCACCAAATAAAAAGAATTTTTATTTTTATTTTAAATACCTACTGTTTAATTACTTGGCAACATATATATATATCTTTCTCTCTCTCTCTCTCTCTATATATATATATATATATATATATATATATATATGTGTGTGTGTGTGTGTGTTTATGTATATGTCTATGTATGCATGTCTGTGTTTGTCCTACACCTCCACTGCTTAACAACTAGTGTTGGTTTGTTTATGTCCCCATAATTTAGCGGCTCAGTAAAAGAGATCGATAGAACAAGTACCAGACTTAAAAAAAAAAAGTACTGGGGTCGATACATTCGACTATAAATTCTTCAAGGTGATGCCCCAGCATGTCTGCAGCCTCACAGCTGAAACAAGTAAAAGACAAAAGATATATTGGTTTCAGATTTTGGCACAAGGCCAGCAATTTCAGGGCAAAGGGATAAATAGTCAATAACATTGATCCCAGTGCTCAACTGGTACCTGTTTTATTGACTGACCCTGAAAGGATGAAAGGCAAAGTTTACCTCAGTGGAATTTAAACTCAGAATGTAAAGATGAATGAAATGCCACTAAGCATTTTGACTGGCATGCTAACGATTCCGCCAATTTGCTACCTTTGGGAATTAAACATATATTAAACATACAGGATGGCCAAAAAGTAGGTTTACAGTTATTCAACTATCTCTTTCGCATTCATATATTAACAGTTTAGATCTTAATTATATTAAAATATGAAACCATTATTCTATGCTAATTTAGTTAATTTTGTAAAGATTTCTTTTCAGTTTGCAAGATAGAAATTTAGATGTAATAAAATGTTTAAAAAAAATTTAAAGTGCCTACGTCATAACTGTAAACCTGCTTTTGGGCCACACTGTATATTGAATGTATACCAAAGTTTAATTTGTAAAAATGGGTTGATGCAATATTTTTGAGTGATGCAGTATACTTTAATGAAGCAATTAACTACCAGCTTTGTGCTTCTATCAACATGATGCTGCTTCTATCAGCACAATATTTCAATAACAATAGAAGAGTTAAGGCTAATAGTTCAGTCAATTTTAATTAGTTTGTTAATTAGTAGTTTTAACAAATTTGTATATAATTTTTGGTGTGATTACAGTGAATGTGTGTGATTGTAAAGTGTGATTACGTGGATGTGTATGTATGCATACTTATAGTTACCTATGTGTGTTGGCATGTGTTGATCTGTGCATTTCTATATGTGTCTGCTTTTGTACATACACAAGTCGTCATCATTGTCATCATCATCATCATTGTCATTATCATGGTCGTCATCATCATCGTCGTCATCGTCGTCGTGGTCGTCATCATCATCATCATTTAATGTCTGCTTTCCATGCTGGCATGGGTTGGACAGTTAGAAGCTGGCTAGGCAGAAGACTGCATCATGCTTTGCTGTCTGTTTTTGGCATAGCTCTTATGGCTTGAGGCCCTTCCTAACACCAACCACACCGCAGAGTGAACTTTTAATACATGGGCAGATATTTGTTTCTCTGCTTGCATGTGTGTTTGTATATCCTTGTTGTCATTATCGTCATCGTTGTTGTTGTCATTACATCATTTAACATCCATGGTCCATGCTGGTGTTGGCTGCACAGTTTGACAGGGTCTAAAGATTCCAAAGACTGCATTGTGTTGCCCTGTCTACTTTGGCATGTTTTCTATAGCTGGATGCCCTTCTTTATGCCAACCAATTTACAGCATGTACTTGGTACTTTTTTGTGGTACCAGCACAAACGAGGTTGCTATGTAGCTAGCAAGACTATGAGCCCTAAGAGAGGCAGCTTTATGCAAGGAGATGAAGGGATAAAGTTTGAGAAAATGGACCAGAGCAGAATGAGTTTCTTGCAGCAGAGGAGTTACATGGTTACACACATTTTAGAAGAGAGAGTAGAATGGGGAATGTAATTGGGATGGAGCAGGGAAGAGCTAAAAATTGTGGAGATGAGGTGTTTGAGTGTAATTTCTTTAGGCATTTGGTAAATGGAAGTGAGAAAGAACAAATGAACGGGAAGTGTGAGTGGGTAGAGATACAAAAGTGAAAAAAATAGTGAATGACAGTGAATGAAAGATAGAGAATGGGTGAAGGGGTAAATATCATGAATGAAGAACAAGTGTTGAGAAGTGGATGTAGTAGTCGGGTGGGGTGAAGAGAAGCAGAATAGTAATAGTAATGAGAGAGAGAGAGAAATGATGATGTATGGTTGGGTAGTGTGTGTTGAGGGATGGACAGGCATATTGTGTAGAAGAGTGAGAGACATTTGGTGGTAGAAAAGGAGAGATAATTTGCTAACACAGGGAAGTGATTAATGTAAAATGCGAGTAGAGAGGACAGTATAAGGATGAAGGATGGATATCAGGTGAAATAAAACAAAATAAAAAAACAAACAAAAAACTGTAAACTTATTTATGTATTAACAAATAATGAAATTTGTACATTTTGACTCACCTGTGGATTAAAGAATCCTGTCATCCAGTAACAACAAGGCTTTCTTTCAAAGAGCCATGAAGAGAATTGACTATTCCTTTCCAAAAGATCAGTAAACCAGAATCCTAGTGTTGATGATTCCCAGGAAATCTACCATGAAAACATTAAGATTATTTAGAATTGTTGATTGATTCTATCTTGTTTCATTTATCATTCTGTCTGATTTACAAGAAACATTCTGGCAATCACTGGCATGTGAACACTAACTGATGCATATCTGTTTTCATATCATTTTATGACAAGCAGAAGAGTACTCAAGACCTATTAATACAAACTGCATGCTGACTCAGTATCTCACCCATAAATCTTTTGATTTTTGAGTGCAATCAACTTCACCTGCTCAATTTCACTGACAAAACTGGGGACATCCCAAGATTTATGATAGAAGACTATGCAGCAAAAGTGAAGTTAGCACATCATGGCTTGAAGCAAACTTGTTAACAAAAATATGAAATTTTCAAATATTTAAAAGTAAAATGAGAATAATGCATATATAGGCTTATATGAAATTTGCTGCTCAATTTGTGCAAAATAAAATCAGATACACTCTGTAAGCCAGTATTACCATGAAACACACCATGGTGATACATACATATATATATATATATATATATATTGCATAAAATCCATTCTGTCTGTCTGTTTGTGTGTCTTCTAGGATCTTGGGCATCCTCCATCCAATTGCACTCAAATTTGATAGGTAGATACCAACGGTATCAGGGCATGTATAAGTCTTGAAGAAATTACAAAAATCGATTCCAGGTGAGAATGCGATATGTAAAGCTATGGGAACGTGCATTTGTATGCGCAAGTATATCAGCTGTTGTGATTGATACTATGCATACGAGAGAAAAATGCACGTGCAGTTTGTGCAAAAAAAGCCAGCTGGCTTGAAATAATACCACAAAATGCAGTATATTTAAGAGACCCCAAAAAGTTAAATGTTTGACAACTCGGCACCGTCCATTGCAAGGGGAGCCTTTTGCTCATATATATAGCGTTATACTAATACATCTGTTTGTTTTGTACACCACCTGTCTTCATCTTTTGTTTTTTCGTAAACTCTCCCTATATATATATATATGAAGTAACTTTACATCAAGAAGCAGAACTCAAGATTTTATATCATTAAATTTGAATGCTTTCTACACCACGTTAAATTATTTAAGTCTTTAGCATTTAAACTGGCCATATCACAGGAGTGGCTGTGTGGTTCCAGGTTCATTCCCACTGTGTGGCACCTTGGGCAAGTGTGTTCTACTATAGCCTCAGGCTGACCAAAGTCTTGTGAGTGTATTTGGTAGATGGAAAATGAAAGAAGCCTGTCGTATATATGTATATATATATGTATGTGTCTGTGTGTGTTTGTGTGTCTGTGTTTGTCCCCCCAACATCACTTGACAACCGATGCTGGTGTGTTTGCGTCCCCGTAACTTAGCGGTTCGGCAAAAGAGACTGATAGAATAAGTACTAGGCTTACAAAGAATAAGTCCTGGGGTCAGTTTGCTCGGCTAAAGGTGATGCTCCCACATGGCCACAGTCAAATGACTGAAACAAGTGAAAGAGTAAAAGAGTATATCTGGCCAAAATATTCTCCCTGTCTTATATTCAAACTGGTGAGGTCAAACCTTTCACACCAACACTAACAATATTATTCTAAAAATTAGCAGTTACTTCATCAAAATTGCAAAGCTACAAAACAATTAATCAAAAACAATATGAATAAATAAGCATTATTTTAAACTAAATTACGTGAATGCTAAATGGTTAATAAATACATCACTTAGTTTTTAATGTCCATTTCTTCTTAAATTTTATAATAGCCCAACTAACATTTTTTTACTACCAGACAGCATTGGAACAACTCTGAAAACAAATTTATATGAAAATTTTGGTGGAACTGTTGTCTTGATGCTCTTGTAATTCTAAACATACTGTGAAGAATTTTCTAGTATCATCATTGCTGTTATGGTACCTAAGACTTTTATCTAATTCCATAGGACAAGAGGATTTAATCTCAGTTCCACGAAACACCAAAATACAATTTCTAGTGCATCCCTATTCTACACTATCTAGTAGTTCCCTCATTATTATCATAGACCCACACTGCCAAGTGACAATAATCCATAGCACAATGCATAGCTTTGACACTGATGGCAACAGAAGCTTATGTTTCACTTTCAAGCAGTGTTGTCTGTAGCCAGAAAAAAATCCATAAAGATAATCAAGAAAAAAAGATTATTAATAAGTTTTTATGGTTGTGGAATTTAATCAGATATGGATTCTTGAAGAGTCATATCCGAAATATATTAATATTAGCATGTTTGCATGTGCATAAAATTTCATATTTCAGAGAAATGTATCTCCTTTATAATTCCCAGTAGAGTAAATATGATCAAATCATAGAAAAATTGCAGGAAGATTACAAGAGATCTCAACCTATTTATTTACTCTCACTTACCTCACAGCATGTTAGTTTTCTATAATTTATTTTATTTTTTTTTATCACAATAATGTTCAGAAATAAAGCTAAGGCTAATATTTAATTTAATTTCAATTTTTACTTTTTACATATTTCTTTAAAACATTACTTTTACGTCAGTAGTATACATTATCAAAATATATAACTTCTTGTATCAAGGGTCCTTTACTGAATTTTCTTAAGTGATTCTTTTTAACAAACACAAAATGATTGCATATCCTGTTACCAGAGATCTTTAAGCATGACTGACCCATCCACTTCCATAATCATCAATGTACACCAAATGCCAAAAGAAAGAAGATTTTCAAAGTTAGAAATACTGGTTTATACAAACTTTCTTCCAAGTATTGGGAACCCTGGCATTAAACATGTTGTCCAAAGCATCTTGTAGTTTCTCACTCATGATTATTGTTCCATCAATGGCCAGTTTGAGGTCTTTTAACGTTACCCGGACTTCACCGATCACCTTCTGCATTCTGTCTATTTCTTGCCGTAAGAAGATGTTCAGAGGCTGAAGAATACCCATCTTACGTAAACGCTCCTTCACCTAAAACAAGGATTGAAAAAAAAGAAAAACTAATCACAGTCCAATTGTGTAAGTTAGAGTTATTTTTAATGTCACCACCACCACCGCCACCGCCACCCCCACCACTACCATCATCATCATCATTAGTGTTATGTCAACCACTATTACTGAAGCCCACCCCATCACTTGAGCTTACCAAACCTAGTAATATGACATACCAAACTAAATCACCCCAAATAACATAACAAGTCAATTGCCATCTCAACTCTCATAGATAAGAATGGTGATGATGATGATGAAATAGGTTTGAAGTCTTTCATTTCTTCAATAAAGAAATAAAAAGAAACCAAATTTTTCATACCAGCCAACCAGTCAGCCAGTCAGCTTGCCTGAAACCACTTTGGTTCTGTCATATCAAAACATCCAGTTTTAAAAATTTTCATATTGAAATTAAAATTGTTTATTATCATTTAAATGGGAAACTCTTAATAAGTCACATTGCAAACACAAGATTACTAATGACAATGTTATTTTTGTTTTTGTACTAGATTCTTGCAAAATCCACATTATTTTTCAAATTAATTGAAACACACGAGTAATGTACTTCTGTAGAACACCAGTAATACACTAGTGAAAAACATTAACTACTGGTATGGAAACAATCTAATAAAGAGTGACAATGGTCAAATGGACATAATATTGGTTTCTTGCTTGAAATTTCATGAGTTTATATTGTAAAATTCAGGCTGTTTAGTGTAGTAAGATGACACAAAGCACACTGTGGGATGAAATAGCTTTCAATATTAAATTTTGTCCATCCATTTTATAATTTCAAAACAGATACACTTGCTAAAATCAGTTTTATACTAGTGTTAATAGAATATTACTACAACAAAATCTCTTTACAACAGATTTATGGCCTTCTGCTGCTAATAAAACAAAACAGCATTTGCATTGTGCGGATTCTTTTATAAGTATGGAATTGAATAACTCTTTCTTACATTTACCTCACAGCAGAGATTGTTGATAGTGGCTGCATATAATAATAATAATAATAATAATAATAATAATAATAATAATAATAATAATAATCTTTTCTACTATTGGCACAAGGCCTGAAATTTTTGGGGAGGGGTGCAGTCGATTAGATCGACCCAGTATGCAACTGGTACTTAATTTATCGACCCCAAAAGGATGAAAAACAAAGTCAACCTCGACAAAAGCTGAACTCAGAATGTAGCAGCAGACAGAATACTACTAAGCATTTTGCTTGGTGTGATAATGATTCTGCCAGCTCACCACCTTAATAATAATAATAACAATAATAATAATAATAATAATAATTATAATAATAATAATAATTATAATAATAATAATATTTGATCCATCGTATCTGTTTGATTCCAGGATTGTAAAGAAAGGGGATGAAAAATTAAAAGTATACAATCCTTTAAAATTTGGAGTATGAAATCTGTAAAAGTTATGCCTGTAATAATTGGTGCATTAGGAAATGTGAATAAAGATATAGACAATTGGTTTAAGAAGATTTGAATAGAATATCCCGTAGAGCTTCATCAGAAAGTTTGCCTCTTAGGGATAGGAAAGATTATCAGGAGGGTTTTAAGCACTTGAAAGACTATTGAAAGCTTGTAGATATCTAAGGTTACAGCTTGTAGATATCTAAGGTAGTAACCAGTTACCCACATAAATTCTATCAGGTATAAGAACCTGAGTTAAATCAATCATAATAATGAGAATAATAATTATGATGATGATGATGATGATGTTGATGATGATAGGAATAGAAGAGCGAAGGTATGTTCTTAGAAAGCCCCATAAATGTAAAACCCCAAGACTAAATTGGACTCCTAATTTCTAGCTATATTGTTTGACAGAAGTGCATAAAAATCTTGTATCTATAACTGTGATCAATCAGAACCTGGAGCAAATACCTGCCTGGCTGACTGAAGAAACAACCTACCCACTACCAAAATTCTTAACAATGTAATATACCATCTCTTTTGCATGGGCAATCTGAAGCTGTTTGCAAGGAATTACCAAAAACTAGAACTACAAACAGCTGTTAAAGAGTTTAGCAATGACATGGATTCTGGCCTTGATAAGTGTACTAAAGGAACTTTTGTATGAGGTAAGCTCAGACAAACAGGATCTATTAAATTAGATATTGACACTACCATCAAGGAACTTGACCCACAAAACACTTATAAATATCCAAGGATATGACATAAGTCATGCCACTATAAAGGAAAAATAAGAAGGGCGTATTAGAGGAGAATATGACGTGTACTGAAGATTGAACTTAAAATCACATTGAAGTCATTAGTACCCGGGTACTTTCAGGAGTTCAGTTCAGTTTTAATATCATTACTGGAATCCTATGGAACTCTAATGCATGGACAGGAAGGCAAGGAAATTATTGACATGCACCACCTTAATGCAGACATTGATCTTCTGTACCTACCTAGTAGCAGTGAGGGAAGAGCAGTGATGCAATTAGAACTCTACTATAAAACCTTCACTATAGGAATGAACAGGTACCTATCTAGTACAGAGGACTGAATGCTGTAGCTTGTATGTGGACATGAACGCAGCAAAATGTTACATTCTATTGTGAAGGAAGCTTGTAAATTCACAAGGAAACTTAGCATTAACCCTGAATTAGATGAAAAACCTGAAACCACTTCTACCGTGTAAGCAAGATAAATCAAGCAGACTGTTAAAAACAATGTATAGAAACAAATATAGGAGTGGTGGAGCCAGAAGTCCCCACATGGATAATATATTCTTTGAGGTCAAAATGCTGATGTTGACCAGCCAACAGCCCATCAGTGGGTTGTATTTATTCATTTACTTGTATTTGCAAATGTACAATTGTCTTCTTATTTTGTCTGTTTATATCAAACCATCAATATACTCACATACAGTGGACGCTCTCATCAATAAAATAAAAGTAGAGTTACCTTCTTGAGTCATGCTGACTCACAAGAGGTGGTTTCCCAATTTCATGGTGTATAAATTCCACACCTTGATGGGATGCTGGACCGTCACAGGATTACTCATTTTTGCCAACTGAGTGGACTGGAGCAATTTGAAATGAAGTGTTTTGCTCAAGTATACAACATGTTGCCTAGTCCAGGAATTGAAACCATAATCTTACAGTCATGAGTCGAACACCCTGACCACTATACCACACATCTCTCATCAATACTAATGAAGTATGAACATCTTGTTTTTCTGTTGCCTGGGGGACCTGTTCATTGAATAAGCATGTGAAGTAGCACACTATTCCACAAACACATGTGGCCTTAATGTAATGCTATAATAAAATCAACAGAACATAGTGAGACAAAGTTAGACCTTTGAAGTGAAGGGGCAGGCCACAAATTTCTTAGTAGAGATCATTATGGTTCTGATGTTGCAGATGTGATCTGTTCATTAGGAGAGATCAGAACAGAAAACATGTCCATTTGATATTGATTAGGCTCATAGAAATGTTAATTCCCTCCAACAGGTAAAAATGAACCACTGAGTTACAGTAAACCACTTTCTGAAGAGAGAATGTAAGAACCACATTAATCTAGGTACATCCACAAACAGACAGACATATAACAATAGTGAATAATATCAAAAGCTTTTTACCTCATGGGGCTTGTAATCATCTGGAAGCTTCTCAAGCATATCATTAGCAAGATTGTATACCACACTCTCTCGTGTTTCACCCCCACTACTGCCAGAATCTTTTGGCTGGATGTTCACAATAGTTGCTAACATTTCATTGGCTGTGTTCGTTTGATACCTGAAAGGGAGAAGATGGTAATACTGATTATAATGATGATGGCTAAAGATTTCTTTAATTGTCTGTTAGAAGTAATACAAAATAAGAGTTGAGACCAGACAAAATTAAAAGATACAATTGGTACAATATAATACAACAATAAATGTAATAGGCTCTATGCTAAATTGGATTTATATTTACAGTAAAATATTGACACACACACACACACACACAAACTCTCACACACACAAACTCTCACACACACACAAAAACACACACACACACAAACTCACACACACACACACACACACACACACACACACACACACACACACACACACACACACACACATGTGTATGTAATATATGCATGTTTTCTCTTTTGCAGAATTGCAGAATTCAAGCCAGTCACTAACAAAATGGCAAGGCTCTTTCTTTTTAAGATAGCTCTTGAAAGTTAGTGGTTATTGAAATTGGTTCATGTGTGTGTGTACATCTAGATAAACTTGCACTTGTATAGCGAGTGTATTCCATATGTATGAGTGATTGTTTACATGTTTCCAGTCCAGGAAATTTACTTATAAGGGTTGATAGGATACTCTACAAATTTTCACTGTATCTATAATTGATTGTACAGTGGAACCTCACTTTACAAATTTAATTTGTTCCTGAAGGCTATTCATTACCTGAAGTGCTTGTAAACCCAAACTCTTTTTCCCATAGGAAATTCAAGAGAAAGCATGGCGAATTTGAGTAGGGATGTGCACTGAGCCAAAGCAAGAAAGAAACTGATTCTTTCTCTCTGATACTCCCAGTTTGTTGCCAGCCATTGCTGCTAGCTTGCATGTTCATTACTCAAGACACTGTTTCTCATCTGAGATATTTTATGTTCAAAAACCTGTCTGTAAACTGATTTGTTTATGATGAGAGTCATTTGTAAACTGAAATTCCTCTGTATTTGGTGATGCCAATCACTTCGCTCTGTTCCTTTTTCTTTTTGAGAACCCCAGCATTTCTAGGTTTTTATGTAGATCTGTTATGCAATCCAATAAAAAAAAATAAAGGGGTAAAAACCTCCTTTGGTCATGAATGACCATGAAACTGCATCTAGAAAGTTACCCCTTGAGGTACAAGTTCGGGCAAGGTTGTTTATGGAAGACCAGCAATCGCTATGCATACCAGCCTCCCCTCTCCATGCCACTGATGTTATCCAAGGGAAAGGTAAAGGCTGATACAGCTTGGCACCAGTGGCATCACAACTCATTTCTGCAGCTGAGAGTGAACTGGAGCAACATGAAATAAAGTGTCTTGCTTAATAACACAACACACAGCCTGGTCCAAGAATTGAACTATTTACCTCATAATTGTGAGCCTGACGCTCTAACTACTGAGCTGTGTGCCTTCACAATCTTGTGCTCCTATGATAATAGGTACAAATGGAAATATATAAGAGCTGGTGCTTTCTCACAAACTCCTGTCCATAGATATTCCCCTTTCCCACCAATTTTTGATGAAACATCCATGTCCACAAGGCAACTGGCTTCTGAAACAGTGCATTACATTTTTTGTTTGTCTGGCCTATAGTGCTTACATTGGATGCTGCTTTTATTGGAAAGTTCTACTAATATTCTATCTTGAAACATGTGAATACATTCTGGTCCTAGCATACCTTTGCTATGGTCATCGAGTAAATCCTTCCTGTGGGTAGCATGAGAATTTTAATGATAATGTCATATCTCATGGGAAGGTAGTGGCTTGTGGATAATTTCTAGATGGCTGCAGATGAGACAGGTAATACCTTCAGTACAGGTATGACACAACCAACCTTTTTCTGATTCAGTGTGACAAGCCTAGAAGATCCTTATCTCTTGATCAGGTATTTAGTAGCTTTCTCTTGTTCTTGGATAGCAAAGACTTAGCTTTCAATGCAAGATGTGATGTATTTATTGCATGTCCAGAAGAGGATACTATTCCTGTTCAACATTGTTGGTATTCTTTAGTGCTGTAGCTCATCTAATCACATTACACCACAGTTGTGCTGTTTGTTTATGTTGTTTGGAAGAAGAACACCACTATGGTTGACTCCGAATGGACTGTGCCACAATATAAATGGACATACACAGAGAACAGCCTTCAGCAGAGTAAAGCCAAGAGTTGTGTATTGTTGAGGGTTATTACCACTATCTTGAGTAGAATGACTTGTAAGGACATTATTATTATCTCATTATATCGTACGTGGAACATGATACAGCAGTTTACATTCCAGTTTCTTCCCCCAAATGACTATTTATTATCTTGGAGTAAGTGGAGCATTTACAACCTTGGTGGTGAGGCTTTTCATACTGTGATATAGATTGAATGGTTAGATGAGTCCTTTCAACCCAGTGTCTTACAATTCATTGCATTCTTTTGTCATATTTTTATAATATAATATAATATAAGATATAATATAATTTTATTTATTAATTTTATATATATATATTATATATATATATATATATAATATATATATATATATATATATATGTATGTATATATGTATATTATCTTAAACAAGAATATTATTGACATAACTTCAAAGTGTCTTACTATTCATTGCATTCTTTTGTCATATTTTTATAATATAATATAATATAAGATATAATATAATTTTATATATATATATATATATATATATATATATATGTATGTATGTATGTACATTATTCTTAAACAAGAATATTATTGACATAACTTCAATGTTTTGGCCAGTAAAGCCAACATTGGATTGCTGCAACTTTGAAGTCACTGTCAACAGCATTCTTGTAGAAGAATAATAAATTCGTACTCTACAGAAGTGTAGTGTAACTCATCAGATTAATGTAATATATATATATATATATATATGGTGCCAAGACAATTCCTTAATGCTTAATTCATCACCAACCAATTCTTCATTTGTGTCCAACTCAGAATGTTACAAGGTTATTTCATTGTCATTCTGGTCTCAGTTTTTAATGTTTAAATTTCAGTTCAAATAGTGAAATTAATTAAGATAATTAAACAGCTGCAATAGGTGTTGAATAGTTGCTTAGGTTGGTTCCTAGACAGTTTTGAGCTGGTTGTCTTTTAGATATAAAATGTGTTAATAAAAAATATAGATGTAACAAAGAGAATATCTTATACATACATTTTATATATATATATATATATATATATATATATAACAACAAAGTTGCAAAACGTTTACTTCCATTACAAAGAAAGTGATGTTCACACCTAAACTGCAAAAATATTCCTAGCTAGATGAGACAGGCAAAAAAAGATGATATGCAAATATATCAACAAGCACACTAGAAATGTGATAGACAATTATAATTTTGAACAAAAAATGAAATTTCTTTCAAACAATAGCTCATGATATAAAGTTTTAATATCTTAACATTTTTGCTTAATAACTTAAATTTTTAGTTGCCATTTTTTTCTGTTCTTGATAAATTTTGAAATAAATAAATTTTAGTTTTAATTTTTTTCTATAACCATTTATTTTCCTTTATTCTATTTTCTACACATGTCGTTCTATGTAAATTTCTTTGTTTTTGATGTTTTCAGTAAAATCATAAAAAAAACAGCAAATGAAAAATAAATTTTACATTGGTAAGGAGGTTGTTGTAATATTTTTACTGTTTTGTTTTCTTTTTGCTTCTCTCTACCAGTTTTTTTGTTAGTTATTTTACACAATAGCAACAAGAGGAGAATATTTCTATTTCTTGGTATCAGTTAAATGTCTAGTTTAAGCAACATTAAACTGGTGATGAATTAACCCGACAACTGGATGCCGTGTGCATGTGTATGTGTGTATATGTTTGTGAGTGTGTTTGTGTGCAAATCTGTATGTATGTGTATGTATACCTGTATCTTGTTATTCTGCCTTTTTTTTTTACTTGTTTCAGTCATCAGACTGTGGTCATGCTGGGGCAAGTGTCTTTCTTCTACTATAGCCTTGGATCAACCAAAGCCTCGTGAGTGAATTTGGTAGATGGAAACTGAAAGAAGCGCATCATGTATATATGTGTGTGTATCTTTGTATCTGTGTTTGTCCCCGACAACCAGCATTAGTATGTTTACGTCCCTGTAACCTGGTGGTTCAGCAAAAACGATTAATAGAATAAGTACCAGATTTGTTTGACTAACACATGTCAAGTCAGTACCCCACCATGGCCACAGTCAAATGACTGGAAATAGTAAAAGATAAAAGATAATATGTATTATATACATAGTTGAAATTTATAGAAAAACAAAAGATGAAGACAGGTGTATGAACTACAAGCAAGCGTATTAGTCTAACACTTGAGAAAATGAAAAAGTTTTACGTTTCAAGCCTACGCTCTTCCTCAGAAAGGAATAAGAGAAAATAAACAGAGTGAGAATGGAAAATCTTGTAGATTTCAGTGGTCCAGCTACTAGCATAGCGGGAAAGGGGGGGGGGGTAGGAATGGTCCGCCAACTGCGGCACTTTTAAAGGGGTGGCACACTTGTGCCTGTGTAGGCAATATGTGTTTTTTATGGGGTCTTGAGGCAGCAAATGGAAGAGCTGCCCCAAGCAGCACACACTCTAGCTATGTTAGTGGGTCCAGAATATAGATAGATATGAAGGTGCATAGTCAAGTGGCTAGGGTGCTGCACTCATGATTGTGAGATTGTGGGTTCGATTCCCAGACCAGGTGTTGCATGGTGTTCTTGAGCAAAGCACTTCATTTAATGTTGCTCTGCAATCATTTCTGAATTTGACATGTGGCACATGGTGCACCTGTACAGGCAATGTCGATTTGATGGAGGGAGTGAGCTTATGTGTACACAGACATTCGATCACTACAAACAAATCATTTTTATAGTTGTTTGGCAAGTAATTGCCAAACCCTCATATGTCATCTAATGACAGGAGAGTCTAGGATATATATATAGATATAGACACACACACACTGTTGTCCTTCAATTTACATATAGCTTCTGCAAATCACCATGAAATTTGAAGCTTTGTAAAACAAAAAAAAAAACATCTTTAATAGTATTATTCATAAAATAAATTCAATTTATTTACTGAAATTATCAAATGATTTATATATTTGCATGTGTATATTCATGTATATGTGTGTGGATGCAAAATATATGTGTGTATCTGAATTCTGTCATAATATTAGTTTTATCTTCTAACCAGCAGACATAACTTTCTCTATGGTTTCCATAGAATTACTCTGAAAGCTGTCTGTGCAATACCATGGGCTCTGATTTATTTCTTTAGTTTCTTTACACATTCTGTCTTTTACTTCTTCATATTAAAATGTTTTACAGTTTCTTTTGAACCTTTTCTATTTTTGAGTTGATACAGTGACCATAATTTTCGTTTTTAGTAAAATTAACTTGCGTAATGTTTGGAACTGTTTTACTCAGTTTCAAAAATATTAAACAAAATTTTAAAAGAAAATATATATTCTAACTTATGTGCTCATTATCATAAAAAAAAAAGTAGAATGAAAATAAAACGAATGGGAAATGTGAAACCAAAACAAAAATAACAAAGTAGTGTAAAAAGGAAAAGAAAATTGATCAAAACCAAAATGATATAAAAAGTGAAATCGGGGAAATTGAGTTTCATGTAAACTGAAGGAAAACTGTGTGTGTGTGTGTCTGTGTGTCACTTCAACAAATTCCATCCCTCCCATGCCAGTGTGGAAAAATGGATGTTAAAAATCTTTCTATCTATCTGTCTGTCTATCTATCTATCTATCTATCTATCTATCTATCTATCTATCTATCTATCTATCTATCTATCTATCTATCTATCTATCTATCTATCTATCTGTTTGTCTGTCTGTCCGCCTCTCTGCTTGTCTGCCTGCCTGTCTGTCTGTCTATACATATGTATGTATTAGCCTCAAACCACTCGATAGGGCGGCTTTTAAGTTAGCTCCTGTGGAAGGCTCTTCAAACTTTACTTTATTTAGAATTGTTCAGTGAATGTTATAACTGGAAAATAATTTTCAAATTTTATGTGGAAAATAATTCTGTTTCTAGAGCTGTTAGGCATTAGAAATAGAATATTAACAGAAAAACTGAACATAAGATATCACTCTGATAATTCCAATATAAATTATTACTGGCAACACTGACTACCATGTGAAATTTCTTATTTACTCCATGACTGAAATTGTTGCTAACAATGGCCATCACATAAGAAACATTTATTGCAAACAAACTATCACATATTGTCTAATTGCTGCAAATACAATCACAAATGAACTAATTAGAATTTGCTGTCAACATATGCCATCACATTAGAAATATTTATTGCTAACTTATACTATCACATATTGATTCATGGTTGCAAATTCAGGCAATCCCCTCTATACTAATTGTTGCTAACACAGTCACGTGTGAACTAATTACTGTCAACACAAACTATTATATGTGTATTGACTATTGCTAACATAAACTATCATGTATGGATTAACTGTTGCTAATACAAATCATCGCTTATGGACTAATAATTGTTAAAACAGGTATGGACTAACTGTTGCTAGTAGAGACCATTATCAATAAATTAATTATTGCTAACCCAATCATCATTGAGGAACTAACTGTTGCATCACCTGTCTCTTATCTTTTATTGGGTTCAGTCATTAAACTGTGGCTGTGCTGGGACATTGCCTTGAAGAACTTTTAGTTGTATGAATCAACCTCAGTATTTATAATTTTTTCATGCCAGGTACTTATTTTATCAGTCTCTTTTTATTGAACAACTCAGTGATGGGGGCATAAACAAACTAACACTGGTTGTCAAAATGATGGTGGGAGACACACACACACACACACACACACACAAGACTGGCCTCTTTCAGTTTCCATCAACCAAATCTACTTGGAAGGCCTGAGGCTATAGTAGAAGACACTTGCCCAAGGTGCCACACAGTGGGACTGAACCTGGAACCACGTGGTTGGGAAACAAGCTTCTTACTATACAGCCATGCCTGTGCCTATGCTGATTTCTGCCAGTACTCTTTACTCATTTATTCTTTTACTTGTTTCAGTCATGTGACTGTGGCCATGCTGGAGCACTGCCTTTAGTCGAGCAAATCGACCCCAGGACTTGTTCTTTGTAAGCCTAGTACTTATTCTATCGGTCTCTGTTGCTGAACCGCTAAGTTACGGGGACATAAACACACCGGCATCGGTTGTTAAGTGATTTTTGGGGGGGCAAGCACAGACACACAAACATACACACACATCCACCCACACCCACCTACCCACACACCCTCACACACACAGACACACACACACATATATACATATATATGACGGGCTTCTGTCAGTTTCCGGCTTTGGTCGGCCCGAGGCTATTGTAGAAGACACTTGCCCAAGGTGCCACGCAGTGGACTGAACCAGGAACCATGTGGTTGGTAAGCAAGCTACTTACCACACAGCACTCCTATGCCTACGTGGAGTATATTTTCCAAATAGAATAAATAACGAACAACTAATTGCAAAACTGAAGAGTTTCTTAGCTGGTAGCAATTTACATTCAAAAGTGGATGTTTTCAAAAGAACTAATATAGCACTGGTCAGTCTTCTAAATTACAAAAGTCAAGTTACAGAGGCTTAAGCTGGAGGAACTTTGCAAAAGACATACATTTTATAAAGTGATGATGATCTAGTCAGATGTAATATAAGTTTTAATGAAGCAAATAAGTTTCATGTAGACAGGAATCATTAGTGAAAGTGTATTAGGATAAATCTCTTATCTTTTGGACTTATCATTATGGAAATTGAAGAGGATGTTGTGTATATAAATGAGAGAGAGAGAGAGAGAGAGAGAGAGGAGAGAGAGAGATAGAGAGAGAGAGGGGGAGAGATATGTTGTATATGGTTTCTCCTAAAGTTGACTGATATCCATGGCTGATAATAGTAAATATCTCACCTGATGATTATAAAAATCATATTAGATTTTAGTTGCCCACCACCTTCCTTCTTCCTTATATTGTCAATCACGAAAGAAAGATTAGTGACCCTAACCCTTGTAATTCTTCTCAAAATATTGATTTCAAATTTCGGCAGATGGCCAGCAATTTTGGGGGCTGGGGGATAAATCGATTGCATCGATCCCAATGTTCAACTGGTACTTATTTTATTGACCTCGAAAGGATGAAAGACAAATTGACCTTGGTGGAATTTGAACTCAGAACGTAAGGATGGATAAAATGCTGCTAAATATTTTGTTTGGTGTGCAAATTATTCTGCTAGCTCACCGACTTGAGTCTTCTCAAAAGATTCAGATCGATGCAGTCCATAGCCACTATTCCATAGGTGATGGTTAAAGCTGGCAGTAATTAGTTCAAATGTAATAAAGGCAGATCTCATAATGTTGAACCTTGTAAAGAAGGTGACAGGGAACTGCATCAAGTGAGGAAACTCTCTGCAGGTGAAGAACCTTTACACCCATGAAAGTATTGAAAGAGAGGTAACCAAGAATGATGATGAGGAGAAAGAAGATGACAGTTTCTTTAAGTCAGTCAGTCAATAAATCATCATCATCATCATCATCATTGTTTAACACCTGTTTTCTATGCTGGCATCAGTAAGATGGTTTGACTGTCGCTAGCAAACCAGAGAGCAGTACCAGGCTCCAGTCTGTTTTGACTTGGTTCCTATGGCTGGATGCCCTTCCTAATGCCAACCACTCCACATAGTGTACAGGGTGTCTCTTACACATCATTGGCACAGGTGCCTTTTACGTATCACTGGCACAAGTGCCTTTCACATGTCACCAGCACGACTGCATTTCACATGTCACTGGCATGGGTGCCCTTCATGTGTCACTGGCATGGGTGCCTTTTGCATGTCTCTGGCCACAGGTGCCACTCACATGTTACCAGTATGAATGCCTTGCATATGTCACTGGCACTGGCCGTAGCTGCAATTTCAGTTAGCTTGTTGTGTCTTCTCAAACACAACAAACTCCCCAAAATTTTGGTCACTTGTCATTGCCTCTATGAGATTCCACATCCGAAATCCTTTGTGTATATTAGGCCAAAGTACCAAAAATATGAATACAAACCAGACAGCTGCCCAATAATGTTTGGTAAACAATGGACGGCCATTTGACCTATTTCTCTTCTCATCAGCTTCAGTATACCTAATGTTAGACTTACTTTTGTCTGATTGTCAATAATATACAGAATCAGATAGTTTTAATTATTTTTTTTTGTGTTTTTGTAGTAGGTTTTATTCTCTAGCTATTGTTCTTATATCATTGATTCTCTATAAGCGGATGGAAATTAATGGATACGTTTATATTGTCAGAAGAACATAGAAACCTTGATTTTATTAAAATCTAACAATACATGTAAAGGTTGAGCTCTCACTCCTCTTTTCACTGACGAACACACACACACACACACACACACACACTCTGTCTGTCACTGCCTGTCTGTCTGTCTGTCTGACTCACCCTCCCTCCCTCCCTCTCCCTCTCCCCACCTCTCTCTCTTTCATTAAGTCAGGGTCTCCACCCAAAATTTACTTCAGAACAGTGATAAATAAGTCTTTTTTTAACATACAATATTAATTAATTCGTTTAACAGCATAGCACATTATGCAATTATTTTGAAGAGCATAAAAAGTCTGCTGATTGCACTTCATTAACTTATTGATAATTATTTTGAAGACTAATGAGAAAAAGAGAAATGGCATGTTGACCTCTGATCTAATTTTGAATCCAATTATGCATTGGAATATAGTTCTTGCAAAACACAGAGTTTTTTTTATGGTAAAATCCTTCATTATCACTGGTCTTAAGATAAATGCTTTTTAGAAAAGTATAAAGCTGGAGATTTTTAACAAGCTGTGACATTTATATTTTGTGAGGAACATACTGTTTGAAGTAAAGTCTTACACACACACACACACACACATATTTCAACTTTTGGCCCACAAACATGACGTCTCCTCATTCACTCTGCTCAGCCACTTCTGCAGTGGCCTCTACTACTCAAAGTTGGTTAGTTTTATACTATCTTCACTCGGAATCTCATCTCTCTGGAATTCCTTGTCCATGTTTTTTTTTTATTCTTCTGCAGCTGTCAACTCATGTTGAAAGAAGACATTAACTACATAACTATCAGTCTCAGAGGGTTTGCAAAGTCTCTGGGTACACTCTAATTCTTCTTCCCCACCTCACAAGAAAAGTATTGCTGATATAGAAGGATAAACAAGATAAAGCTTGCATTTATACAATATCTCACTGATATTCATTTTATATTGCTCCTTAAGTATGGCATATTGAGTTGCAAAATGCAAAAGCCAGCAGAGTACATGGCATTTTGGATTAGCTATTGAACATGAAGAGAATGGCATAGTAACTCTCAGAAAACAAATCTATATCTATCTGTCTATATATTTATATGTATATATATATATATATTATATATATATATATATATGCATATATATATGCATATATATATATATATATATATATATATATATATATATATATATATATATATATATATATATATGTCCACACATATGTATTACATAAGCACAGACACACATACACACACATATGCACATGGATATGCATGTGCTTATAAACAATTTTGGATAACTAACGTAAATTTCCCAGACAGAATTTAGCATAGTGGATATCAAACCCAAATAGAATACAACACTTTGGATAATAGCTGTAAAATAACTCACATAGAATACAGCACACCAGATATCTAAGTTGTCGTAACAATGAAATATGAACGTTAATGCCAAATTACTGTCAGGAGATTGAAAATAGCAAGATATCAAGATGTTTACAAGTGAATAATTCAATCCAATACCATTGCTAAAGACTAAAACGTGAAGACACTGTTTAATTGAGCACAATAAATTTGATATTTCATGTTACTCATTCTGAATGTAAAGGAAATACATAAGAAAATATTTTAAAGAACAGACAGAGATGGAGTAAGTTGCAAAATGAATTGATGAAAAACTAAAAAGACAAGTCGGTCTATGAAAGACTTGATTGGAAGAATTTAGATTCTTCTATTCAATTTCTGTATGGTCAGTCATGTATATTCATTGTTTGGTAAAATTGTCATTCCACTGTAGCTAACACCACCATCATTGCCACCGAGTCTTGCATACAGCAGCTATTATTGGAAATGCCATGTACGATCAGTTAGTTGGTTGGTTAGTCTTAATAATATCTTCCCAACAAATACATAATTTCAGATATCTTTCCTCCTATACACACAACATGCACACACACACACACACACATTGTATATATACATACATACGTACATACATACATACATACATACGTTAGGAAGGGCATCCAGCTGTAGAAACACTGACAGATCAGACTGGAACCTGGTGTAACCTCCTGGCTTCCCAGACCCTGGTCAAACCGTCCAACCCATGCTAACATGGAAAACGGACGTTAAACGATGATTATGATGATGATGATGATATATATACTGTATATAAAAGAATGAGATGACAAAAGGAATAAATAATTATCGTATGACCTTCATTAGCTTACAACTGTTTCTACTATTAAATGCAGTGGACTCCGGGTACTCAACTATGACTTCACTGCATCTTATAGCAGAAACAGATGTAAGCTAATGAAGTTCATAAGACAATTGTTTATTCCTTTGTCATCTTATTTTGTAATTACTGCTCTGTACTCAACTAATACTTCTTTCAGAAGTATGAGGTCTGATCAATAAGTAGTCGGACTGGTGATATAAAAACAAAACTACAACATGTAGCAATTTGGCATTTAATCTCCTGCAAATAATCCCCTTTGGAAGCTACACACTTAATCCAGAGCTGTTTCCATTGATGGAAGCATTCCTGGAAATCGTTTTCTGGGATAATCAGCAACTGCTTTGTCACATTCACTTTGATTTCCTCGACATCCTGAAATCTTTTTCCTTTCAAGCAGGATTTGAGTTTTGGAAAGAGAAAAAAGTTGTCATTGCTCATCTCTGCAATTTTGTTACATATATAGACCTTCATCTCAGTCAGCCTCCTTGTGATCCCACTGCAGCTCTTGTGTAGCTATTGTTTACATTGGGTACACCATATGGTATTCCTATCAGCACCTCTTTTGTGTGTATCAAGTATGGCTACTTTCTAGGTGGCAGAAGAATCCAGTATTCTTTCCTGTTGATTAAATCTTCAATCTTTGCTAGGTTTACTTTAAAGCTTGTCAATTCTAAGTTTTGCTTCTACGTTTGCAATATCATTTCCAATTATGTTACAGATCCTAGTATGAAAATTATGTTAACCACATACATAAGACAGCTGCTATGAAATGGAGAACTATGATAAAGATAAAGAATTTGAGAATCAAGCTCTGAAGGGCACATACCTACATAAAGTCTTAACTGAATTTGTTGTTGTCACTTTGCTGACTGCATTTCCATGCATAACTTGCACAGTTCTCACAACCATTTTATCCCCTAGTTTTCTTTGTGACCATTAAACTGGAGAGTACGGTACCCTGTCAGAGAATTTCTCTAGGCCCAATGAATCTATAGTGGTTTGTTCTTTGCTAAGAGCACTTGTTGTTGTCTCACTTGGAAACCCATCCTGGCTCAAATTAAGACTCTCACATCTAAACAAATTTTTCTTCTATTTTGGTTATGCTATAGCTCTTCCTGTGGTTTTCATCACTTGCTCTATTATTTTGATGCCCATATAATTACCTCTTCTAAAAGCATCTTCTTTCATCATCATCATCATCATCATCGTCATCGTTTAACGTCTGTTTTCCATGCTGGCATGGGTTGGATGGTTTAACTGAGGTCTGGAAAGCCAGCAGCTGCACCTGGCTCCAATCTGATCGGGCAATCTTTCTACAGTGGATGCCCTTCCTAACACCAACCACTCCAAGAGTGTAGTGGGTGCTTTTTACATGCCACCAGCACAGGAGCCAGTCTGGTGGCTCTGGCATCGATCATGTTTGGATAGTGCCTTTTACATGACCCCGGCATGGGAGCCAGTCAGGGGGCACTGGCACCGGTCACGTTTGGATGGTGCATTTTTTGTGCCACTGGCACAGGAGCCAGTCATTGTAATATTGTCCAGTTGACTATATTAATACTAAAGTACTCTCTGGAAATGATCCCTTCCTCTGTTCCCTGATTAATTATGCATGGAACTAACAGATATTTTGTCAGATATTTTCAGCATTCTAATGACTGTTCTTAATGCTCTAGTTACTTCCCCTGCCTTTGTATCCTTAATGGCTATTTTTTCAAATGTATAGCTGTCACTGTGATATTCTGAGATGCTCTATGGGGCTTTTATAGCTAGGGAGTTATCTTACTTGCCAGGCATTGTTAGCCGCACATGACAGAAACGGTGGGGAGAGGAGAAATAAATAGTGGTCTCCTGGAATGCATGGGGAGGGATCTCTGCTGTCAGGTTCTCTGTAGTACAGCTGAGTGTGGACATTGATATGATTGTGGCATTCATTCACCTATGGATGAAATTACCTGGATTACTAAAAGTCTCTCTTGACTCTATGTTGGCACAAAGTAAATGGATAAAGAATTGAAATAGTCAAGAAGATATGTCACATCATCATCATCATTTAATGTCCATTTTCCTTTCTGGCATGGGTTAGACGGTTTGACCATAGCTGGCAAGATGGAGAGCTACACCAGGTTCCAGTCTGATATGGCTTAGTTTCTATTGCTTAATGCCCTTCCTAATTCCAGTCACTAGAAGGTTGTTAATCTTTGACATGAATCTGCCCAACCAGCCAAGATGGCATTCCATTTACTTTCAGTGATTAGTCCTTCACTTGAATCTATCAGAGATTGTCTGTTTGTCTCTCTGTTTCTTTTTCCTATGCATTATTCTTGTTCAGTAACCTATCACAACATTTCTTTGCCTCTTTATTCTTGGCATCATTGACAGTGAGTGCAGCACCATCATTTCATACATATTTCATACAAACATTCTGAATCATGCTGGCACACTTCTTTGCAAACCAGAACAGCTAATGCCTCTTGCTTTGCAGAACATTGCCAAGTTTCTTACTTTCTGCTTATTCACTCTTTGCCGAGGTATGTAATAGGTTTTGATCTATTTCTCCTTGATGTATGATGACCGAGCGCTTCTTTAGACCAGTGTTTCTCAATCATTTTTTTACTTCTAGGCCTCTAGGATTCCTATTTCACTCAGATGAACCCTCAAGGCCATTCAATGTTTAAAAAAAATTCATATAATATTTTTATGATCAAATATTATTAGGATATATATATATATGAATATTTAAAATATTTTGTGAATTGTTGAAGTATAACCAATTTATTGCAGATAAATTTTAACAGAAAAATCTTAAACGGATCCCTGTTGAGAACCATTGCTTTAGACCTTCATCAGTCCACAAAATTTTTTAGATTCCCCAGATTGATTTCTGTTATTGGATTAGTGTACCTCTTATTCTGATGTCACTAATCATTTGTCTATGTTCAGTTGTACACACTTTTTTCTTAAGAAATACTTCAATTCACAACCATCTATCCTGTTTCCTGGTGAACATGAAATCTATCTGGTTTGTGTGGTGCTCACTTGAGTGTTAAGTGATCAGGTGGCTGGCTAATTTACTGAAGTTAAAATTGCAAATGGTTGGGTAATTTGCATCACAGAGTTTCAAAGAGCCTTGATAGCTTTTCATTCCATTTATCATAACCATAGCTACCTCAGAATGGTTACTATGTTGCTTCATAACACACTTATTACAGTCACCATTCATAACTAGGATGCCGCTGTTATTGAGATGATCTGCTATGGAGACTTATAGAAATGATTCTTTTGTCCATCAGTCAGTCTTGATAATAATGCAGAGTTCACAGTTGTGGCCATGTTGCCTATGACTAACTCAAAATTAATTATTCTGTGTTGGTCCATGTAAAAAGCACCAATGATAGTTCACCTAAAAAGCACCCATGCTGGCCCATGTAAAAAGCTCATGTTCTAGTTCACATGAAAAGCACCCATGCTTGTCCACATAAAAAGCGCTAGTACTGGTCTACATAAAAGCACCCGTGCCAGTCCACTTTAAAAGCACCCAGTACATTCTGTAAAGTTGCTGGCATTAGGAAGTGCATCCAGCCTTAGAAACCAAGTCAAATCATCAGACTGGAATCTTGCTAGCTCTGGTCAAACTGTCCAACCCATGCCAGTATGGAAAATGGATGTTAAATGATGATGATGATGATGATGATGATGATGATGATGTGACATATCCTGACTATTTCAGTTTATTCATTTACTTTGTGCCAACATAGAGCCAAGAGAGACTTGGAGTAATAAAGTAAGAGAATAATGTTCATTTAGCTGAATGGCTTCCTTGAGAAAATGGGAATAATATACCATGCTTAGGAGCCATCAAGGATAACAGTACCAATTGAATTTTCAGTTTATGAAGCTGCAGGGAGAGAGACATATAGAAAGTAATAGAGAATGATACATATGCACACACATACACACACACATACACACACACACACACACACACACACACACACACACCACACACACACACACACACACACACACACACACACATAGATACAGAGAAACTGAGAGGAATTTCTCATATATATATGTGTGTTTGGGTCAGCGATAAGAGAGATAGGTAGGCATTACTGAGGCAAGCATTCTCTGTTGGATGTGTAATGTTAGTGTGCATCAACAATGAAGCATAAATCAATTAAGAGAAAAACAATTTGGTATAAGAAAAATCATCTGCTTTGTGCAAGATTATGGATATGTGATGCATGTGATGAACAACAGTTGAGTGAAAAAAAAACACACGCACACCATGTTATCCTAGAGGAAGGATTTTATGGAAGAGGAAGACTGAGATGAAGTAATAAATGCTGATCCCAAAATACTGACCCTCACAAAGGAGATCATAATGGACCACAGAAGTAAGTCTAATAAGGCGGCAAGCTGGCAGAAACTTTAGCATGCTGGGCGAAATGCTTAGCAGTATTTCGTCTGCCGTTACGTTCTGAGTTCAAATTCCGCTGAGGTCGGCTTTGCCTTTCATCCTTTCGGAGTCGATAAATTAAGTACCAGTTACGCACTGAGGTCGATATAATCGACTTAATCCATGTGTCTGTCCTTGTTTGTCCCCTCTGTGTTTAGCTCCTTGTGGGTAGTAAAGAAATAGGTATTTCGTCTGTCGCTACGTTCTGAGTTCAAATTCCGCCAAGGTCGACTTCACCTTTCATCCTTTCGGGGTCGATAAATTAAGAATCAGTTACACACTGGGGTCGATGTAATCGACTTAATCCATTTGTCTGTCCTTATTTGTCCCCTCTATGTTTAGCCCCTTGTGGGCAATAAAGAAATAAGAAGTATGTCTAATACTGGCATAGATTCCTCTTTGGCACCCAACAGGCCAGCATAGTATATCTAGCTACACACCCACATTCTGTTGCTTCTCCAAGCACTGTATGCTGCCATGTTCATGCTTTACATGACTTGTTAAATTCCCTATATTTTGAGTTCTTCCACTTATTTTTTCACTTCCTATTACTTTGTGACTCAACAACAAGGGATTTTTTTTTATTATCAAATCAGACCATTCCATAGCGTTAAGGAACTGTTTCTTTATTATAATATGGCTTGGGAAGATGATTGCTTTTCCCAATCCTGCCTGCACCTTTCAGTCATAAGCACCATTCAAAAGTCCTGAGCACCATGCACAGTGCTCAGGAAATGAAGTAGAAGTCAACAGCTGGCCATGGGTAGTGGTTTCTGCCTCTGCTTTTGCTCCACCAGTGTTGAAGGTCTTGTCGAAGTTCGTAGGCACTACTATCCATTTCTACTTCGAGTAAGCTATAAAAAGTTACAAGAATATGACTACTTGGGATTGAAAAGAAATCAATAACAACCTAGTTTAATGATGTTGTTGATGGTTCAGCTATTTTCAATAATTTTTTAATTTTATAGATTTTAATTTTATTCTGAAATAAATAGCCAAATTTCTAAATATACATATAAGTACACACACACACACACACACACACATATATATATATGTATATGTGTATATATATATGTGTGTATATATATATATATATATGTGTGTATATATATATATATAATATATATATATGTATATGTGTATATATATATATATATATATATATAATATATATATTTATATATATATATATATATTATATATATATATATATAATATATATATGTATAATATACATATCGCAAGGATAAGCCCCGCTCTCCCAGGAATTACTGGGTACGTCAGCTAGTATATACATACATATATGTACATATACATATATCTACATATATATACAGATATATTTATACATAAATATATATACATATATATGTATACAAGTACATATATATATACATGATGATGGAAAACGGACGCTAAACGATGATGATGATGATGATGATTCCCTCAAGCACTTACACACACATGTACACATACGACGGTAACTTCTGTCTACAAGATTCAATCACAAGGCTTTGGTCAGCCTGAGGCTATAACAGAAGACACTTGCCCAAGGTGCCATGCAGCGAGACTGAACTGGAAACCACACAGCCATGCCTGTGCCTACACACTCACACACACACACACTCACACACACACACACACACACACACACACACACAGTCAATTCAAATAAACAAACGGCGGTCCATTGTGACTGCAGCCTCATGGCTGAAAAGAGTAAGAAAATAAAAGAATAAAATTCATCTAAATGGATCATCATCATCATCGTCGTTGTTTAATGTCTGCCTTCCATATTGACATGGGTGGGATTAGATAAAAAACGTGAAAAGAATGAAAAATGATGAACGTGAGAACGTGCTCAAGAAATATATTGGCTTGACGCTTGGTGAAAAGAGAGAGTTTAACATTTACACACACACACATTTGCACAAACACACACACACATGTGCACAAACACACATGCACTCCCCATACCACACACGGCCACTCCTTCTCCAACCACAACAAAATTTGATGAATAAATTAATCTAATATTTTGATTATATCTGTTGAAATCTACAAGTCGTTTCTGTTTAATCTGCCTTTAAATGACTGGTGTATTTAGTCTATAGATTAGAGTGTTTTTTTAGACAATAGTGAACTAGCTGAGACACTAAAACACTTTTCAGTACAATAGGTTACAACGACTGATTCAGTATTTCATTGTACTGTCTTTAAATCTTGTCCAAACTGAGTTCATCATTCATTATTTCAGGCACAGGAGTGGCTGTGTGGTAAGTAGATTGCTTACCAACCACATGGTTCCGGGTTCAGTCCCACTGCATGGCACCTTGGGCAAGTGTCTTCTACTATAGCCTTGGGCCGACCAAAGCCTTGAGAGTGGATTTGGTAGATGGAAACTGAAAGAAGACTGCCGTGTAGACATATATATGTGTGTGTGTGTATATGTTTGTGTGTCTGTGTTTGTCCCCCCAACATCACTGGTGTGTTTACGTCCCAATAACTTAGTGGTTCGGCAAAAGAGACCAATAGAATAAATACTAGGCTTACAAAGAATAAGTCCTGGGTTGATTTGCTTGACTAAAGGTGATGCTCCAACATGGCCACAGTCAAATGACTGAAACAAGTAAAAGAGTATTAAATAACACCTGTACTATTAATATACTTGTGCTCAGCCAAAAGGTTTCAATATTTGCAGGCTGCATCATGTAAAAAGCTGGTGCCACATAAAAAGCACCTGTACTAGTGCTGTATAAAAAGCACCTGTGCTGGTACTGTGTATAAAGCATAGGTGCTGGTGCCACGTGAAAAGACACCCAGTACACTCTGTAAAGTGGTTGGTATTAGGAAGCGCATCCAGCTGTTGAAACAACCCATGTCCAAAAAAAAACCCCAAAAAACAATTGGAGCTTGGTGCACCTCTCTAGCTTGCCAGCTTCTGTCAAACCACCCAACCCATGCCAGCATGGAAAATGGATGTTGAAAGATAATGATGACAATGATGGTAACAGTGAGGGTGATGATGACGATGATAGTGATGATGATGATGATGAAGATGATGACAATGATGATGATGATGACAATGATGATGATGATGATGACAATGATGGTGATGATGATGGTGATGACAATGATGATGATGATGATATGTCTATGTAATCATATGCACATATCCAATCAGTGTTTTGAAACTGAGCAAATCCAGTTAATACTTTCAAATTGTAATTATTTTGTAGCCAGCTGCAAACTGTTTATGTCTAATTAAAGCTGACATAAAATGTCTATTAGCTGATCAACCCACACTGTCTACCTATAGTATTTTTTGTCACTTACTCTTTAGGTTCAAGTCAGCACCTTTAAGTTGTTCATATTGGTTTCAAACTTTGACACAAGGCCAGCAAGCTAAGGCGGCGAGCTGGTAGAAATGTTAGCACGCAGGGTGAAATGCTTAGAGGTATTTCATCTGCCGTCATGTTCTGAGTTCAAATTCCGCTGAGGTCGACTTTGCCTTTCATCCTTTCGGGGTCGATAAATTAAGTACCAGTTACACACTGGGGTCGATGTAATCGACTTAATCCGTTTGTCTGTCCTTGTTTGTCCTCTCTGTGTTTAGCCCCTAGTGTGTAGTAAAGATATAGGTATTTCGTCTGCCGTTACGTTCTGAGTTCAAATTCTGCCGAGGTTGACTTTGCCTTTCATCCTTTCAGGGTCGATAAATTAAGTACTAGTTACGCACTGGGGCAGATGTAATCAACTTAATCCCTTTGTCTGTCCTTGTTTGTCCCCTCTATGTTTAGCCCCTTGTGGGCAATAAAGAAATAACAAGGCTAGCAATTTTGAGAGCGGGGCTAAGTCAGTTACTTCGACCCCAGTGCTCAACTGGTACTTATTTCATCAACCCCAAAAGGATGAAGGCAACATTGACCTTGATGGAATTCGAACCTAAGACAGACAAAATGCCACAAAGCATTTTGTTTGAATGCTAATGATTCTGCCACCTTCTCACCATCTTCAAGTTGATCATATTGACTTTACTCAAGAACTTGCTTAACTGATCCATGCTTCTTGAATCACTGAGTTATGAAACATACAAAGTCACACACAAATGCATATGTGTGCATCTACACATCATCACCACTGTCCTTCTTTTATGCTTGCTTTTCATATTGGAATGGGTTGGATGGGACATAACTGCTCTCCAAGAAAAGTTGGAGGACTATGTCTTGCATGAAAACTCATTTCTTGCATGCTTTCTATGACTGGACTCCTTTACAGAGTGTACTTAGTGCATTTTTACCAGGGCAGCAGTGCTAATATAGACATCATGTCTTCGATGAAACTAAACAAGTGTTGCAAGTCCACACTGAACAGAGTGCACTTGGTGCATTTCCTCATGGCTCCAGCATGAGAGAGGACAGGGGTGAGATCACACTGGACAGCATAAGGTGGATAAACAGTGAGAGTGAGTGACAGATTATTTTTCCATGTCTGCATGGATCAGATGGGTTTTGTGGAGGCAGATTTTCTATGACGGGATGCCCTTCCTGTCACCAACTCTCACCTGCTTCAAAGTAAAGTAATATTTCCCCATGACCAGATATGTTTTCATGGAAGGTTGGAAACCAAGGATGCTGGCTGCACAAGGTGACACTCATTTACAACTATCATGTAATGTCAAGGCAAGGAGACAGTATCACACACACACAGACACATGTACATGCACACAAAACACACACACAAAGACACACGTACATGCACACACACACACATACTACAGTCTCTTTGCAGTTTCCACCAGCCAAATCAACTCGTAAGGTTTTGGTTGGCCCAGGGTTGTAGTAGAAGTCACTTGTGTAAAATGCCACACAGTGGGACTGAACCCAAAACCACATGGTTGAGAAGCAAACTTCTTATCGTGCACCAATGCTTTTGCCCATACATGCTCCACCCCCTACACAGTGCGCTTCTGCAGTTATTATTTACCAAGTTTTCTCTCAAGGTATTGGTTAGTCCCTAACTAGAGTAGAAAATAGATAACCAAAATGTCACACAATGGAACTGAACTTGAAATCACAGAGTTGTGAGACAAAGTCCTTAACTGCTTATTCATGTTACTAAAAATTTCCACAAGCTCTTTATGTCCCTCAAATAGTAAAAGCTGAAGTTATATCAGTTCATGGATCCAGTGTATACTTGTGTATGCTTGTGTACTTGAGCATTATTAAGATTAACAGCCCTCCACCAGTTGCGACAATGAGTCTTCCGGTCGATCCAATCAATGGAACAGTCTGCTCATGAAATTAACATGCAAGCGCATGATCACTCCACAGATATGTGTACTCTACAGATATGTGTACCCTTAATGTAGTTCTTAGGGAGATTCAGCATGACACAGAACATGACAAGGCTGGCCCTTTGAAATATAGGTACTACTCATTTTTGCCAGCTTGAGTGGACTTGGGCAACGTGAAATAAAGTGTCTTGCTCAAGTACATAATGCACCACTGGGAATTGAACTCACAACCATATGATTGTGAGCCAAATACCCTAACCAGGAAGCCAAATACTTTCTGGTTGAGCATTATGGGCTAAAAATTATACATTAAAAAAACAAACAAACAAAAACCCTGGAAATTAAGACAAAAAGGAAAATGACCAGAAAATAAGGATGCTGCATAAAGTGAAAGCAGTAAGATGACACATCCATGAGAATTATCAAATCAAGAATCTAATGAATGAATTACAAACACAAACATCATAAGAACCCAGTTGCCCAATAACATAACAAATGTTCTCACGTGATATCAGCATTAGCATGCAAACCAAAGCACTCGGGAGTGTCTTGCAGTGGTAGGGCTTCAATAGAAATTCGGTAGTCATCAACTGTCTTGCATTTTGGGATTTTATAACCTGAGAAAAACGAAAATATGAAAAAAGAATTAGAGCTTTCAAAGCCAAGCCAACTAGTTTCATTGATATGCTTTTTTTCTGCTATTCTTTTGCTTATTTCAGTCATTTGTTTTTTTTTGAATTTGTAAGTATGTCCAGGAATGTTAAATGCATAGCATTCAAAAGAGTGCCCAAGGTTGTTGTTGGAAAGATGGTGGATAATCTTGTGAATGTATACCAAGTCAGTTGCTAGATGTCGGAACTTTAATGTGTCCATGCCCAGGGAAGCAAGATGTTCAGGAAAAAGATAATTTCAACAAATCTAGAATCTATCATGTATGGTATTTATTTCATTATATATATAATGAAATAAATACCATATAAGATAGATTCTATATATATATATATATATATATATATATATGTGTGTGTGTGTGTGTGTGTGTTTTTAGAAAGTTGATTGCTATGGTGACTCTATCACTGGCCATAACTTTCAACTTCCTAAAGCATTGGTACCCAAACTTTTCACAGTGGTTCCCAGCAGTTTTCCCATGGAGCCCTTTTGATATGCTTATCCTTATGTGTATGTGTGTGTATATGTATATATATATATATAATATATATATATATATATATATATATACTTTATTTAAAAGCAGCAGAAAATTCAACAAAACCTGTTACTCTGAGTTTCACGTTCCTGTTCGTCGGACAGTTTTTTGCTAGAATAGAACCGATATGTCAATTTTCTAGCAAAAAACTTTCCGACGAACGGGAACGTGAAACTCAGAGTAACAGGTTTTGTTGAATTTTTTGCTGCTTTTAAATAAAGCATATTACTCTACCACTGGTATTTGAGTACTCTTTTTTCCACCTTGTTTCACATTTTTGTGTTTACTTCGGTATATATATATATATATATATATATATATATATATTTAATAGAAATATTAAAATAACTAAGTCTCTCTAAAAGAGAACAGCGGCAGCGTTCCCGGAAAATAATAGTTATCGCCATACTAATATGGCATTCTTATAAAAATAAGAAAAAAGCTGTCCGCTTATTAGCTCCATGAGGCCATCGCCTTAAGTTAGCTATTTGATACACAAACTGTATCCATATAACCTTCAAACAAGGGAGGTCAGTCGCTCCACACTACTTGACCGGCAGCTACAGACGCGTTTCGGGGTATTGCCCCTTTTCAATGCAGCGTAGCCAGCCAGTAGGTGTCGCTTCCGACAATCTCTGTTCGATGGTTTTATTTACCTAGTTTCGGTGGAATACATCCACTTGTTTTCAATAATAGAAATATTAAAATAACTAAGTCTCTCTAAAAGAGAACAGCGGCAGCGTTCCCGGAAAATAATAGTTATCGGCATACTAATATGGCATTCTTATAAAAATAAGAAAAAAACTGTCCGCTTATTAGCTCCATGAGGCCATCGCCTTAAGTTAGCTATTTGATACACAAACTGTATCCATATAACCTTCGAACAAGGGAGGTCAGTCGCTCCACACTACTTGACCGGCAGCTACAGACGCGTTTCGGGGTATTGCCCCTTTTCAATGCAGCGTAGCCAGCCAGTAGGTCAAGTAGTGTGGAGCGACTGACCTCCCTTGTTCGAAGGTTATATGGATACAGTTTGTGTATCAAATAGCTAACTTAAGGCGATGGCCTCATGGAGCTAATAAGCGGACAGCTTTTTTCTTATTTTTATAAGAATGCCATATTAGTATGGCGATAACTATTATTTTATATATATATTTGTTTTCATGAAATTTTGAATTTAGTTCATGGACCCCCAGTACTACTTTCACAGACCATCAAGTTGGAAACCACTGTCTTAAAGCATATATTACTGCTCTAATATTTTAGCATGTGCTTTTTTTTGTATATATGAACTACTGATGACCTACATACACACACACACACACATGCACACACACACACACATACACACACACGCACACACACACACACACATGAGTGCACACATATGCTAAGGCAATGAGCATCAAAGGAAGACAACACAGAAATGACATGTTTTAACAAATGTGTGTGTATGTATGTATGTGCATAGTAGAAGTTAACTAATGTCTAGATATGATTACTTCCATGGAAATTATAACTTTCTTCGATGTTACTATGACAGCTTGTAAAACGAAGACAACTACCTGCTGCAGTTCCAGAATTAGGCAAGCTTTATTTAGACTACCTTTTCTAGGTAATTCTTGATTAACAAGTAAGCAGTTCTATCCTTGGAAAAGGGCTGCTCAATCACTTGAGGTGTTATTGAATCTAATCACTGAATCTGTCTATCACTATGGTTTGACAAAGAAGGCATCAATACCCCAAGCTGGCAATATACAGGTTTGTAATTAGATATCTCCGACTAGTCAAGCCTGTATGTTGCATTAGACATTATTACAACAGGACTTTGAACTAACCTTAGTGTGCTTTTCAACAAATCCCTGTGTGAGAGAAATTGATTACCAAAAGTGAAGTATGCACAAAACTTCACTCACTTTTCAGATTGAACAGCTCTCTGCCTGGTGGTTCAGTAATGGCTGAGATAGACAGACACTGACTGAACCTCAGGTATTACATCAGAGTGTTATTCTCTTAGACCAGTGGTTCTCAATAATTTTTTTTTATCTATGGATTCTTTTGATTATTATTCCATTCTGCTGGACCCCCATAGCCTCTCATTGTTTAAAAACTAGTTTTATGGCTTCTTCTTTCAAAATTCTCATTTCGTTTTTCATAGGCGTAGGAGTGGCTGTGTGGTAAGTAGTTTGCTTACAAACCATATGGTTCCAAGTTCAAGGCGTGGCACCTTGGGCAAGTGTCTTCTACTATGGCCCCGGGCCAACCAAAGCCTTGTGAGTGGATTTGGTAGATGGAAACTAAAAGAAGCCCATCGTATATATGTATATATATGTATGTGTGTGTGTGTATGTTTGTGTGTCTGTGTTTGTCCCCCCATATCGCTTGACAACCGATGCTGGTGTGTTTACGTCCCTGTAACTTAGCAGTTCGACATGAGAGACCTATATAATAAGTTCTAGGCTTACAAAGAATAAGTCCTGGGGTTGATTTGCTCGACTAAAGACGGTGTTCCAGTATGGCCACAGTCAAATGTGAAAGAGTAATAAAGAGTAAAGAGTAAATTGTGTAGGATGAATTATGTAAAATATTAGAAAAAGAAACCTAGCTGTTTCTTGCAACAAATACATCTAAAGCAAAACTTTTTCATGGACCCTTAGAAATATATTCTCCGTCAACCCAATTTACTAAGTTGCTTGCATGAACTCCAGAAAACCTTATATGTACCCTGAAGGATCATATGGACAGTCCTACTAATAAGGAATAGGGATCTGGAATAGGGATCCATCATTCCAAGATGTTTTTGTAGTATACTCATTCCATTTAATGAGTGTTACTATGTCCTTGCATGATTGCTGGATAATTGTTGACCCTATAATAGGTTCATGTGTCTTTTTGACAGGAAATGATTTTTGTCCTGCTGCATTCTATCAACCCTCCTCAGCACATTAGCTTGGTTGGGGGAACTGGTTTAGTCACTGATGATACAACCATGCAAATACAGGGTGCGCTGAATAAATTGTTGTCTAAATTATGCAAAAATGAAAATAACACTGACATCTCATTTTAACAGATATATTTACCAAAATTACATAAAAATTTCTTGAAATACTAAAGAGTAAATTTTATTCAATAAAATCGCCATTGGCTTCAACCACGGCCTCCAGACGACTTCAGAATCTCCTGCAGTTCTTCTAGTTTAAGTTGGTGAATGCTGCCATAATCCTTGCTTTCAGTTCATCTTTGGTGTGACAAGAAATTTTGTTGGTCTCTCACTCAACTGCACTCCACACATATGGAGGTTGCAGTCTCGGGTGTTAGGTGGCCAGATGTTAAGAGTGATATGGTTGCAGAAATTGTCTGACAGCCATGACTGGGTTCTCCTGCTTGTGTGGCAGGGTGCAGAGTCCTGTTGCCAGACATAGGTTCTTCCAGCAGCCACCCTCTTGACCCAGGACAGCATTACCTTCTTCAGGTACTTGGTGTAAGCCTCCGTGCTGAGTCTGAGGCCATGTAGGAAGATGAATGGAGCCATACCGTTGCCATCACTAGCGATCACTCCAAACACCATGATGTTGATTAGATATTTGATTTTTATCACTTTAAGTACATGTTCTGGGGATACAACAAGCCAATGGTTGTTCTGTGTGTTCATCATCTGAACCTGGCAGAAATTTTTCTCGTCTGAGAAAAACAAAAGCATATTCAGTCGGAGAAGATGCTTGAGTTTGTTCAAAAGCTTCATACTCTGGTCTTTCCTCTTGTCTGTGATGGCTTGGGACAAAAATTGTCTCTTTCTCGTCTCGTATGAGGAATACTGAATGTCTTCATGCACTAACTGCCTGATAAGAAACTCAAACACTCCTGTGTTCCTGGCAAGGGACCTGATTGACTTGGAGGGATCGTTGTCAATCATGGCCTGGATCCTACCAACAAATTCAGGAGATTTTTCTTATCAGAATGATCAGAGTGAGTTTTCCGATCTGCCTTACCTTCATAATCACCATTAGACACATCTGACTCTTTCCAAATCCTCTGCACTGTCCTCAGATTGACAGCCAAACACTCTGAAATGTTTGTACTGGAGCTTCTGGCTCAAATGCCAAGCAGTACAACATGTCGTTTCCAAATTTCTGACAGAGTGAATTGTATCATGGTGCTGTTTTTCTCACAGATGGTGCCCAACTGACCCTACTATTCTGTATAGTCAACAAAATCAAAAATAAACAATGTGCATGCATGAAATTAGAAATATAAAATGGTGATAATTTATCCATCACACCCAGTAGTTGTACTTGCTGAAGAGGGTTGCTGGCACAACACACACACACACACACACACACACACACACACACACACACACACACACACACACACAGACACACAGACACACAGACACACACACACACACACACAGAGACACACACACAGACACACACACACACACACACACACACACACACACACACACATTTGTTAAAACTTGTCCTATAAACACTAAATGAAGCAGTATTTGCTTTGCAATTATAAGACAAAATAGAAATTTTAATTGCTCCTCTAAACATAGAAATCAATCACTCAGAAAGATATTTTGAAACAATGGAAACAACTGCCAAAGTTACAAGAGTAATTGCTTGTATACCAAAGAACCTTCTTCACAATAGAAAGTACATGTGTCTTTCTTATCAGATGAACTGCTTTTGATTCTCTGATTCCCATAACACCTTCAAATAAATGGGAAGTAGAAAGGTGTAGTCAGAAATAATCAGTGTAAGCAAATTACACTGGAACAACAGAACAGAGAACAGTTATCTTTTATTGTCAAAGATATAATAGCAATTTTTATAATCTAAAAATATATCCAGTAAAAGCAGCAAGGAAAATTAGATAAAAATTATTTCCTACAAAGAATGGTAAGCTCCTTTGCCCTCTTCCCCACATACCTTTAATAATAGGTTTGAAACACAGAAATTATAACATGTCAGTATAGTATATGATGTGTTTGTGAATTGTATGTGATATATACATACATATGTGTATTTGTATATGTGAGAGTGTGCATGTGTGCATATGATTATACACATACGCACTCAGATATGCAAACACACATATGTGCAGGTATGTATATATATATATGTGTGCATGTATATATATACATACATATATGCACACACACACACACATACCCCCAAACATACCTTTTACTTGTTTCAATTATTAGACTGCGACCATTCTGGGGCACCACCTCAAAATATTTTAGTTGAATGAATCAACCCCCAGTACTTATTTTTTAAAGCCTAGTACATATTTTGTCAGTCCCTTTTGCCGAGCCACTAAGTTATGAGAACATAAACACACCAACACCAGTTGTCAATCAGTGGTAAGGGATAAAAAACATACGTGAAGACAAGCATATACACACACACACTTTATTTGTGTATTTAGACTACCGTTGGTTTTATGTTTAGAAAATATCTTAATATCTTAATTTTTCAAGCCAGTCACATGGTGGAATGGTGTTCATCTCCATTTTGGACTAAAACACCAAAAATACCATTCCTCCATGTGATTGGCTTGAAAAATTAAGACATTATGATATTATCTTAACATGAAACCAATGGTAGCTATTATACACAAATAAAGAATATTTCTCCACCAATACAGTGTTGAGCACTCATTCACATTGCTTGACATTTATATACATATTACGTATATATATATATATATATATATATATATAATATATATATATATATATATATACACAGAAACTTATATCTATTCTTTTCTCCTTTAGGCACAAGGCCCGAAAGTTTTGGGGAAGGAGCCAGTCAATTAGATCAACCCCAGTACACAACTCGTACTTAATTTATTGATCCCGAAAGGATGAAAGGCAAAGTTGGCGGAATTTGAACACTGAACATAAAGACAGATGAGATACCGCTATGCATTTTGCCTGGCATGCCAATGTTACTACTAGCTTGCCACCTTGGAAACTTATAGTTATTAGCAATATAATGTGTGAATGATAGCATCATAGTTACATGTTTTTTTATTAAGCCAATCATTAGTTCACTACATTTCTGAGAGTGAGAGTAGGTACAAGAAAGTGCCTGTAACTCAGAGCAGAACAGACTGAAATTAATTCCATTTACGAAATATTCAAATACCAATTCTGCAGCGAGGAAATTTGGGATAAATGAAAAGATGGAGTAAAATTAGAAGTAACAGCATTTCTTAAAATGCTGTCTAAGAATAAATGTGCTACAAGAATTGGCAAAAGTCTGTCTTATAGTGTGCACTCCTCTTACCAAATGTCATACAAAATCAACTTGCATCTTATACATACAAATTCAGAGTTAGAGTTACTGGTGTGAAAGGGTCTCCCGAAACTGAGGTGATTTTATAAGCTTGTATGCCTGATATGCTATCAAATGTGTGGTACTTAGAAAGTTCGATCAACTTAAACTATAAAAATGTCTATATAGTTATCTAAAGTAGTGTTTGGTACTCAAATCAGATGAAAGTAGAAGTTTTAAAAGTGTATGGCCTTTTTGCTGAATGAAGATGCATAATTTTGTGTTGCAACAGGAAACTAAAACATAGACTAAAAATGCTGTGCTATCATAAAAACCACAAATGACACTCATATCATAGTTATTTGGCTGCTGTCTGTCATTGCTGCTGTTCTGATTATAATTTATTGGGTATCAGCTGTTTGTAATAGCATATCGTGTAGTGTGTGCATTTATTTATTCTGAATTTTTATAAAAATTTTATTACAATCAATGATAAATGAATTAAAGAAGTTTACCAAACATGAGTTTTACTAGGAAATATTTTTGGCAGTCTGGTTTAGTTACATTATGTAAGCACACAGCAAGTGTTAGACTAGCTGTTCTACTTGTTTACCATTCTCTGGTAAAAGTTTCTAGTTTATAGTCAATACATCTATTGGACCATAGTTTTGGATACATTTTTTAAACTTAAAATTTCAGCTTATATGCCACAATTTACACTTCATTCTTTTATATTTTTCTATGATTGAAATTGCTACTGAACACTATACATACATACACAATTTTTTTTTATTGTGCCTGAAGAAATGGGAAGGATGCATTTCCATGAAATTTAAATATGGTTATACATCTTAAGTACTGTATAAAGGTCACACACATACATGCACACAGAGGGTATAAGAAGTAGTTGAAGATATACTTGGTAATTTAATAAAACAACTCTAATCTAGCAAAAAGCAAATGTATTTTAATAAAAATTTGTGCACATGTTCTTGATAAGCTTTCTTATAATGCTATTCTATGAATTCCTCTTTACTCCAACGACTGCTCCAGTATAGTCTTGGAGTCATTGACATATTTGCACTAAATGGTCCTTATTCATTTTGGACACCTCATGGACATTGGTGGCCTTTAATGAAGCTATGGAGTGATAAGAATGTGAATTAGTCTTCCTTTCATCAATGCTTTAAATGCAGTAATTCATAGGATTTAAATCTTATGAGTTTGGAGGCCACAAGTTTGGTGTTACATGATCATAATGATTGTCTGATATCCGTTCTTGAGTTACACGGGTTTTAGAGGAAGGTGCTAAGCCTTGTTGAAAAACATATGGCCTTCAACTTAGTACTTCATCCATACAAGGCATAACAACTGTCTCCAGCCCCTAAACATCTCTGCAGTATTAATTCTAAGACTCTGTGAAATGATGTGAGGCTGCATGACATGACCTTTCTAAATCACCATTCCTAAAACCATCACACTTATTCGAAATGTAGTGTACATCACTGTGGGAACATCAGAAGAATTTGTGAGTAACCATCTGTCATTTCTACTATTAGACTTCCGGCCTTGGTCAAAGTTTTCCTCATCAGAGAAGAACCAAAGTATATAATGTTCACTATGGTTTTTAATCTTGTGAAGTAACTGCTTGGCATAGATCAAACAGTTTCTAAGTATCTTTATAGACATGAACAAGCTTCTCTTCAGTATATATAACTTGCATCAAACGTCTTTGTGTACACAGATTTGACAGTCCTCTCAAACACCTGAAGCTCTTTGGCAATGGTCCTCATTGATTTCCTGGGATCATTATCGATAATACTTTGAACTCATTGGATGAATTATGGTGTCCTTATAGTGGCTAAATGTTTAAAATACTTAAAAATACTTTTCAAACAGTTGAAACATTCCTGCCAGAGGCTTTCAGTTCCATCCAAACTTTGTGTAGAAAAATCTTGCAGCATTTAGAAAGTTTACAATTTCTAAATTGCTGTGTTCTGCATTTATTGCAGCAATGACTGCATGTCTTTTCTTTTCTTGTGTTAACATTTTTATCTGCCATGAGAGAGGGTTGCGGTTGGCAAAGCTGAAAGAAATTAAAAACCTAATTGGTTTGAAGGGTGTAACACATTGATAGTTGAGCATCTTCAAATACCTCTTGCACTCTGTAGATACAGCTGTCTAAGAATCAATGAGTCAAGAAAAAAACAAACAAACAAGCACTTGCATATTTCTCCATTTGGTATATTAATATATATGTATATATATGTATATATATGTATATATATATATATATAATATATATATATATATATATATATATATATATATATATATATATATATATATATATATATATATATTATATATATATATATTATATATATATATTTATATAGTGAAGGTGCATGGCCTAAGGTAAGTGTGTTGCACTCATGATCCTGAATTGTAGTTTCAATTCCTAGATCCGTGGTGCATTGCATTCTTGAGCAAAGCACTTCACCTCACATTGCTCTGTGATCACTTCGATGCCTGATGCATGATACACTGTGCACCTGTTTGGACAACAATGATTTGATATTGAGAGTGAACTTAATGTAGAGCACATATATTTGGTCACTATAAACAAATCATTTATGGAGATTGTTTAGCAGAAGATGAACACTCAAAATTGTCTGTGACAGGAGAGTCCACCGTCATATACATTACAGTGCTATAGATTCCATTTCAACCAGTTTTACCAATTGGTTTCATAGATGTGAGTTTTGGAAAAAAGAAAAATACAATCTTAGCACTCCACTCAACAGAGGGGCTTGGTTTGTGGGATGTTGTTTATCACAACATCCATGAATTGGATGTAACACTTCTTAAACTCCAGTGGCAAACAGCCATGTCCATACTCTTCCTACCAGCACTTCTGATGAGTGCCAAGGTGGTTGAAACTGACTGGCAAAGTTGGCTGTAATGAATCTATATTACTGTTTCGTGCAAATACACCCACTTCCACACACACGTATACCTCTATATTTGAGTGAGAAGTGCTTTTCTTTAATAAGAAAGCTCCAATTCAAGACATCTCCCTGCCACTTTATCATGCCATGTATTGTGCAAGTTTCACCTCTTTGACTCTGTATACAGTGCAGCATATCCACTATCAAAGGACTTTGAAAGACTGGTATGAATAATGTTAGTTTTGTGCAACTACAGAAATATTAGAGAGTACTGGTTACGAAAAGCATAAGGTGCAGGAGTGGCTATGTGGTAAGTAGCTTGCTAACCAACCACATGGTTCTGGGTTCAGTCCCACTGTGTGGCATGTTGGGCAAGTGTCTTCTGCTTTATCCCCGGGCTGACCAATGCCTTGTGAGTGGATTTGGTAGACGGAAACTGAAAGAAGCCTGTCGTATATATGTATATATATATATGTGTAAGTGTGTGTGTTTGTGTGTCTGTGTTTGTCCCCCTAGCATTGCTTGACAACCGATGCTGGTGTGTTTACGTCCCCGTCACTTAGTGGTTCGGCAAAAGAGACCGATAAAATAAGTACTAGGCTTACAAAGAACAAGTCCCGGGGTCGATTTGTTCGACTAAAGGCGGTGCTCCAGCATGGCCACAGTCAAATGACTGAAACAAGTAAAAGAGTAAAGTGTAAAAGAGTATGAAATGCATAAAGAGCTTGTTATGTTGGAAAGTCCTAGTGCATATTGTGAGAGACTCTTGTGCTATATGAATACTACTCAAGAGAGACTCTTGTACAATATGAATACAGTTACAATGTCTCAGTAACAAAAGAAGACCAAGATAACTGACAGAAGTATCACCACAGGTTTTAGGTTTATATCAGGTTCCTGTTTGGTTCTATGAATAACAAATGATCCAGTGCCACCTGTTACATAGTTTGGTCATTGGTAACTAAACCAGCACCTCACTAGGTTGCTAAAGACTAAGCAGAACAAAGACAAATCCTATAAAAGAAATTGATGAATCCCATGTAGAGTCAATGATTATCCAGCATTAGTGTGAGAGGAAACATAGAAATGTTTGAATTTGTGGCTGAGCATGCAGTAAAATGACTAGGAGTAACAGACCTCTAGTTCTAGTCAAAACATTCTTCTAGGAAAATGGAAAACTCCAAAATCAAACCTCATAATCTTGTGAGTTGACTTGTTTGGTTAAAACTAGAAGGAGGAATCCTAATGTATCTAATTACATGTGTACTACGTATGTATTTGACAATGAACACAGAAAGAAGACAGTACAGGATGGAAAAGTTTTAACAAATGCAGTATTAGTTTAATGCTTAAAAAGAAGGATATCTTGGATATTTTGGATACTGGTGCTTCATCAGAGAATATAAAGGAAAGAGAAAAGGTGATGGAAAAATATAAAGACTGGAAAAAGATGGTTACACTTACCTCCATATGTACGTGTGTGTGTGTGTGTGTGTGTGTGTAAAAATATATATATTGATAGAAAAATAAATAGATTGATAGATTGGTTGATAGATATACATAGATTGATGCATGCATACATACATACATACATACGTACATACGTACATACATACATACATGCATACATACATACATACATACATCATACATACATACATACATACATACATACATACATACATACATACATACATGTATTTGGCTCAAAACGTAAAACCACCTTTCTTTCCTTCCCTGATCATCTGCTAATACTTTACATGTACCACGTCCTCAGGTTGTTGTTTTTTGTGCTTGTTCTTTGTCTATTTGGATTGACTAAATATATCTCTCTCTCTATATATATATATATATATATACTTGCACATAGAAATGAAATATACAAGCACATAAGCAAAATGTAAATAAATAAATAAGTAAAGAGTACTCAGTACTCCAATCAGAATGAATATTTCATATGTTATTACTTTTCTATTATTACAGCTGGTTACTTTTCTATTATTTCAAGAAAATTCTATTAACCACACCAAGAACACCAAGTTCCAAAAATGAATTTAAGATTTTTGTGTTAGAGGATATTCAAAATAATGCAAAAGAAAAAAAAAAAAAACTTTCAATTTTCCTATAAATGACACAGACATAAATATTTCTGATTTCTGTTGTAGTGGAAAGGAAATTAAAGAGGAAAACATTTATGTAATAAATGTTATTAAGAATGCCAAAATTTTAGATTTCAAATTAAATAGAAATAAAAAACATAAATTGTTTTTTAAATATACCTCTTCCAGGAACATACCCAGTAATGAAAACACACCAGTGGCCAGTAAACATGGAAAGCATAGCCAATAAAAATTGTTTTAAAGAGTATACAAGGTGGCATCTCAGACTAGTTACGTTTTATTCTTTTATTCTTTTACTTGTTTCAGTCATTTGACTGCAGCCATGCTGGAGCACCACCTTTAGTTGAGTAAATAGACCCCAGGACTTATTCTTTGTAAGCCTAGTACTTATTCTATCTGTCTCTTTTGCTGAACCGCTAAGTTACTGGGACATAAACACACCAGCATCGGTTGTCAAGCAATGTTGGGGGGACAAACACAGACACACAAATGCACACACACACACATATACATATATATATATATATATACATATATACGACGGGCTTCTTTCAGTTTCCATCTACCAAATCCACTCACAAGGCTTTGGTTTGCCCAAGGCTATAGTAGAAGACACTTGCGCAAGGCACCACGCAGTGGGACTGAATCCGGAATCATGTGGTTGGTAAGCAAGCTACTTACCACACAGCCACTCCTGTTAAAATAAGTTTTAACATCATCTCCTTTGAAATAGTCACCCTTGCACAGCTATTCACCGGTCCCAGTGTTCCTGCTACTTTTTGAATCTAGTCTGGAAATTGTTTTCCATAAGTAAGTAGTAAACCTTCTGTGATTCACTCTGGATTTCAACAAAGGTGTTAAAATGGAGGCCTTTGAGCTGCATTTTCATTTTGAGGAAGAGATAGCAGTCTATAGTGCTGAATCTGGCTAACAGGCTGGGTGTAGGAGTGATACCACGTTTTTGGTGAGAAAGTCATGAGTGAGGAGAGCTCAGTGAAGAACCCAATTCTTTGCGCTCCACAGATCCGATTGTTTTTGCTAAATGTCCTCCTTCAAATGCTTCAAAACATCGCAGAAGAACTCTTGGTTGACAGTCTGGCTTTAGAGTGATGAATTCTTGATGCACAAAACCATATTACTGGGGGTGATGCTTGTGGCAGGTTTTCCAGATTGCTCATCACCTTCTAGGGACGTTCTTCCACTTTTGGAGCACCTGTGCCACTAAAAACATTGTGTATGACCCTTTGCCTTGTTGCCATAAGCTTGCCAAAGCATGCTCGATGTCTCTGTAGCAGACTTCCTAAGTTTAACACAAAATTTCATGCTGGTTCTTTGTTCCCTATCCATGAGAAAATCACAGACTACAGCATACACATGATCACCAAAACACAAATTTCACAACTTGTGAAGTAAACACAATGATGTTACTTGGCACACTGCATCATGAAGGTTACTGTTAGCCCTCACTGTATATGCAACTGTGTGGTGCCATCTGTTGGTATGCTACAGAACTAGTTCGGGAACTTTTTGATACCACCTCATAAGTGACATATGTCACATGAAAACAGTATATGACATGTGCCACTCACCAAGTAAAATCTATATATATAAAACTGTAGTTGTGTGAGTGTCTGTCCCCTTCGATTTAGATTCCTAACTACTCCCACATTTTGCGGTGCAGTTTAACCAAATTCGGGTATCTTGTAGTCGTGATTCATATCGAGCCCGTCTGGGTATTAGCGTGCGTCTACGATGAGTCTACGATTTTTAAAATAATTTAACATCATTTTTTATTCCATTTTAATGCATAATTTTTCGTGTGTCGATGGCGGCGGAGTTGGCGTCCACGCTCACACCTGTGTTGCTTCTCCCCCTTCTTCCCTCCTTCGTGAAGCTGTGGGGAAGGGAGTGTAAGGAAATCAACGTTGTAAAGCGTTGCCAAGGAGACCAGCGTTCTTTTAGAACAACGACTTCATGACTTGAAGACACCAAAACAGAAAATGTCTACGATGAGTCAACGATTTAAAAAAAATTTGCCATAATTTTTTTTCCATTTTTAATGCATTTTTTTTGCTATTTTTTGGCTATAACTCTCTAAAAATGCTTATATAGTTATTTCCCTTACAAACCCGAGCAACGCTGGGCGATACTGCTAGTTGTACATAAATGAGAAACTGACTGATATATGATTACATATCTTGTTAAAATTAGCAGCTATTCTACTTTATTATCATTAAAGAATAATGAAGGAGACACTGGGTGATACAATCCTAGATACACTATGTCTTGAAAAAGAAGTGCAGGGTGTTTATAGCTGAAATGTCTTTGATTGTAAGTTTACTCATAGTTTTCCAATAGATAACATGTCTGTTTTATAAAATGTAAATTTTTAGATAAGTTTTATTTTATCATTAAAGATTTTATTCTTTGCTGTATGTATTCATATTTTACACTATTCAACTTTCTTTAAGCTCATTATACAGTACTTAGAGTACTTAGAGAAAGCATATGGCTTTGTGGTTAGGGGTATTCAGCTCATGATTGTAAGGTTGTGAGTTCGATTCTTGGTGGAGTGTTGTGTCTTTGAGCAACTCTTTATTTCACATTGCTCTAGTCTGCTCAGTTGGCAAAAGTGAATTGTACTTATAATTGAACGGGCCAGTCATGTCACATTTTATTTCACAATGAATTGCCTTAAGAACTACATTAAGGGGACACATGTTTGTGGAGTGTTCAGTCACTTGCACATTAATTTCAGACGCAGGCTTTTCTGTTGATCGGATTAACTGGAAGACTCACTGTTGTAATGTATAGAGGAACATTTATAAATTCACATTTCATTTTGCTTTAATTTTACAGCAACTTAGACAATATTTATTTGTATCTATTGCTGAAAATTATATAGAAATTTTGAAAATTAGGTTTCTATATCAATTTAAAACTTCTTTATCATCTTTATATAGAAATATTGAATTACAAGGAATTGTTTATTCACAAAAGGTGTATATTAGCAAATCTCTTAAATGTTTACAGGCATATGTTAGAAGACAGCTCATTTTGTCATTTGGGCTTATGAGGTTGTCAGGAGAAATAAATCAAAAGGCATATAATGTTAATACTTATTTGAAAGAGGGACAAACTCAGGTTGTTTGCTAATGAAAAGCTCATAGGAGAATTGATATGGTTGTACGCAATGAGGATTTTGTACTCGGCGGTTTTATAATTAAAATTTTGATGCTGACCTACAGAACATGATACTGTTTTGAGCCAGTAACATGAAAAGTGAAGCGAGATTTTGTATGGTTTAAATAAAAAGGAAAAAAGTGCAAAACCAAACATAAAATACTGTAAAGAATCTGGTGTAGACTTCTTCAGTTGCATTCAGGAGATAAAACTTAAAAGGAAAAAAAAAACGAGAAACATATTGAGAATGTAAAATAAGAGAGAATGAAAGTCGTTACCAGTGTAAAAGTTGAATGAATCCAACAGTATTGATTCACAGAACCAGACTTTAGCATATGTGTTCAATAGACGTTTATCATAATCATCAGTCACGCGCCCACCGTACTGTACTTCTCCAATCATATAACGCACTGTTGTCCAAGAGACACCCTGGGGGATAAAGAAGTAATCAAAGCTCCATTTTGTTACGATAAAAGACAAAGTCTGAAAAACATTGATCAATTGATAGGTGAAATGTAGTTAAATACAAATTGTCCAGTAATTGAATGGGATATTAGTTAACAATTTCAATGGTTTATGCATGATAACTGTTCCTGCACACCTTTCAACAAATATTGATCTCAGTTTAGCAGGGATGCGGTAGGGGAAATGTCTCATTTGCATACATTGCTACACCTATACCAAGACAATTGTCAAATGACCATTGTTGGCTTATTGATTTTTAGTTTCTTTCACATAGCTCTGTATGCTTCATCCAATATATATATGTTACACGAGTTACACTTTAAAGAAACATACATGCTCAGCATCCCAATCTCTAAGACTGGAATGTTGAGAATGAGTGTTTTCCAGTGACTTAGTCTGGGACTCAAAGCTTTATTGTCTGAGCAGTTTTCTAGTCATGCCCAGCCTAATATTTAACACATAAGTGTGGCCCTAATATTTAACACTTAGAATACACAGCCTTCATTTCAAAGAGATTAGAGAGTTTTCTGGAGGGAAACAAACATGGCTATTATATCTATTTAAGGATCTTCTTCAATGGCTGCTGCGCCATAGAATGGGATTCACATTGTGAGGCACATCATCATCATCACCACCACCACCACCACCACCACCACCGCCACCACCACCACCACCACTACCATCCTCACTATCATCCCCACTATCATCATAATCATCACCACCAGCAGCACCACCACCACCAACAACAACAAAACCATGACCACGACCTCAACCACGACAACCACAATGACGACCACATCATCATCATCATCATCATTTAATGTCCGTTTTCCATTCTGGCATGGATCAGACAGTATGACCAAAGCTGCCAAGCAGGAGAGCTGCACCAAGCTCCAGTCCGATTTAAGCTTGGTTTCTACAGCTAGATGCCCTTCCTAATGCCAACCCTTTACGTTACAAAGTGTTCTGGGTGCCTTATACATGGCACCAGCACATCTATTTTTATTTGGATGTTCACAGGTTTCCAGCCAACATATTACTTCTACAGCAGTACCTGTCTAAGCTACATAAATAAGATATTTTAATTTGGAAATATCTAGTAGATTCAGTAATTATCATAGTAATCTAATGACATAGATGCGATGTCTGAGTGTCACAGAAACAAACAAGACCATCAATATCATTACACAGGTATTGACAATGTGACATCTAATACATTATTTTAGCATTTTTACTAATTGGAAATTTCAATTTTCCAAGTGCCATTGTTTCAAATTACTGTTGCTATGAAGGCAATAACAAATAAAATACACACTCACATACATACACATAACACAACACACATTTATGCATGTACACATACTCACATAGACACACAAATATTTATGTCTGCATACGCATTTACATAGACAGAAACAGCTAATGTTCAGTTATATTTACTAAAATTACAAACGAAATAAACAGATCTTTTTTAGTGTTTTGACTACATGTGTCATGTACACACACAGATACATGCACATAAACACACATTGGGTGAACAATGTGTGCGTGTGTGTATGTGTGAGTAAAAATAGCTACCACAATTATATATATATTTCATCATCATCATCATCATATATATATATATATATATATATATATATATGCACACACGAGTGAGTAGACAAACGAAAGAAGGGAACTCAACACATCTTATTGGGAGTTACATGCATGGATAAAAACAGCTGGATTCAAATCCTTGGTACTCTGTGTTTCAAGTGTCTTGCTAGTCATTGGAGTTTGAATGGTCAACTCCAATGACCGAAGTCTAGTGACACACTTGAAACTCAGAGTACCAAGGAGTTTGAATCAAACTGTTCTGATCCATACATATATATACATAAAGCCCCATTTGAGTGTTCCCACTGCCAGGAGTGCCTGACTGGCTCCCATGCTGGTGGCACATAAAAAGCACCCACTATACTCTCAGATTGGTTGGCATTAGGAAGGGCATCCAGTTGTTGAAACCTTGCCAAATCAGATTGGAGCCTGGTGCAGCCTCTTGGCTTGTCAGTTCTCAGTTAAACCATCCAACCCATGCTAGCATGGAAAGCAGACATTAAATGATGATGATGATGATGATGATGACAATGATGATATATTAATACATACATAATTTGTGTAGCTATAGTGTTCTATAGTTAGTTATTAGTTGTCTTCTAGTAAGAGTGTATATTAAAGCAGTATACAGCATAATTACTGTTAAAATACTTTCAGTAGTGGACACAAGTAGAACAATCTATCAATTTTGATAGTTTTGATCATGGTTGGTGGTGCTGTAGTAGTTTTGTATATGTCATTGTTATGATTTTGTTGGCGTTAGTTTGGGCTGTGGTTGGCATTGTGGTGGTGGTCATGGAAGCACGTGGCTTAGTGGTTAGGATGTTGGACTCATGATTGCAAAATTGTGGTTTCGATTGCTGGACTGGGTGACATGTTGTGTTCTTGAGAAAAACACTTCCTTTCATTTGTTCCGGTCCACCCAACTGGCAAAAATGAATAGTTTTGCAATGGACTGGTATCCCATCCATATGGGGAATTTAAATGCCATGAAACCAGGAAATCGGCCTTTATGAGTTGGTATGACTTGAGAAAGTAACTTTAACTTTAAGGCGGTGGTAGTGGTGGTGGTTGTGGTTGGTATTTTTGCTTTGGATATGGCTGTGGTTAGTGGTGTTGAGACCTTGGTAGGTGTTGCTGTGGCTATAATAGGTGTTGCTATGGCACATAAACTTGGATTGTGGTTCTTGTTTATCCCAGGCAGGATCCAACTCAGCAGACCCATGATCAAAGAGGTTCCTTCGAGCTCAGTTATGATAATAATAATCTTTTCTGCTATAGGCACAAGACCTCGAATTCGTGGGGAGGGGGATAGTCGACTCAAGTACTTAACTGGTACTTAATTTATCAACCCTGAAAGGTTAAAGGCAAAATTGACCTCAGTGGAATTTTAACTCAGAACATTCAACATCTATTTACCACCAGGGCAAAGAGTGAGGGGGACAATACAAACCAGACCTAAAGCGTAGAGGGTTACATATAATGAAATGATAAAATAAATAAATTAATTAATTAATTAAAAAATAAGTGTACATGGTATACAATGAAAAGGAAGGGAAATAAACATAGTATACAGAGGTTTAAAATATGGGGTGAGATAATAGAGATGTAGTCCTCCTGATAGAGGATGAGCTCTAGAGATAATCAAGAAACCCCACTGTCCAAGACCTTCCAGAACACCAGGGGTAAGTGCCCTCTACAATTCCTTTTTCCCAACTCACAGGTCTACATTTAGAGAGGTACTATCCATTCTTGCCAATAATAATAATAACACCAATGCAGTTCTAGGTAGTGGCTCTCATGGATTCTGATCTTAACTGATTGGTAGAATTATCATGTATATGATTTGTCTTAGTGTAAAAGATGGGCTACAGCAAATATTCTGCTCAGTACCCTATATTTGCTTGTCAGTTATTTGAGCTACACCAGTTGAGCATGTCCCTTAATGATTACTGATATATGTGTCTCTGACCATGAGCAGGAGTAGTGGAGGAGCATCATAGCCATATGTTGAGGGGAATTCTTTAGAGTTTTAATAATTCACCCCTGGAAACATGGATGTTTTGTTCATTTTCCTTCAACAACCTTTATTCAGGGATATTTTGAGCAGCATGGGCTACTTGAGCTGAAGAAAATTCTAACAGGGTTCCACCTGCATGGTCATTTACTGTTTATCTTGATATAAGATCATCATGTTGCTCGCATTTGGTTGTGATGCATGTGCCTAATGCACTCTTATCAGGAGGTAGTCACGATGGGCATATTGGGCTTCATATATTTGTACCCCAGTGTCACTTTGATGGCATGCTCTGCTCTCTCACTCAATAATAATAATAATAATAATAATAGTACCAGGCAGTGGCTCTCATGGCTTCTGATCTTAACTGATTGGAAGTGTTATCATGTACATTGTTTTGTCTTGGTATAAAAGATGGGCTACAGCAAATATTCTGCTCAATACCACAGATTTGCTTGTCAGTTGTTTGACCTTAACCAGTTGAGCATGTCCCTTAGTGGCTGACGATATGTGCATCTCTGATCACGAGCAGAAGTAGTGGGGGAGCATCATAGCCATATGTTGAGAGGGATTCTTTGGGGTTTGAATAATTCACCTCTGGAAACATGGGTGGTTCTTTCAACATCCTTAAACAACCCTTATTCAGGGACCTTTTGAGCGGGATGGGCTACTCAACCTGAAGAAAATTCTAACTGGGCCCCACCTGCAAGGTCATGTGCTGTTTATCTTGATATGAGATCACCATGTCGCGCACATATGGTTGTGATGCATGTGCCTGGTGTACCTTTATCAGACGGGTAGTCATGATGGGTATATTGGGCTTTGTATATTTTACCTCAGTGTCACTTTGATGGCATGCACTGCTCTCTCACTCAATAATAATAATAATAATGATAATAATGATAATGATAATAATAATAATAATAATAATAATAATAATAATAATAATAATAATAATAAGAAGAAGAAGAAGAAGAAGAAGAAGAAGAAGAAGAACAACAACAACAACAACAACACCACCACCACCACCACCACCACCAATAGTATTGTAGCTATGATTATTGAATTCCTCGGTCTTCATTCAGTAGGCTTAGAGTCATTGGCATGTCAGCCATTGGCAAATTCATCATTTTTTTTTCAGACATAGTGTCTCTATTATATTTGCTTTTTAAAGAAAGTAGTATGTGATTTGAGGGAGATTTGAAATTTGCTTTTTATTTCCTGCAGGTCAAGCAATTGTTGATTCATGATTGTTATTAATACTGTTGTGCTTATCGTTACTCTGATTATTGCTAGTGTTCTTTTTTGATTGCTGATATATTTGTCAGGTACACATAGAAAATAGCCTTACTTTCTTCATGTCAAGATCATCCAGATGGCTTTGTATAAACTGGACTGTGGCACTGAAGTCAGCTTGGTTAAATTCATAAGGAATGTTCCATCCGATGGGACCAAACTTGCGTCTCTCCTGTACTGTCGTGTGAAGGAATGCAACACTATACAACATTGGTTTCCACATTGGGAGATTATTGATGTCAAGTTGCTCCTTAAAAAAAACAAAAAAAAAATTTAAATAATTGCTATTAAATGTAGGAATTGGTGATGAGGAGAAAACAAAATACATGTGTTATAAATCTTTTATTCCTTTACTTGTTTCAGTCGTTTGACTGTGGCCATGCTGGAGCATTGCCTTGAAGAATTTTGGGGTTTTTTTTTCAAGCCTGGTACTTACTCTATTGGTTCCTTTTGCTGAACCACTAAGTTATGGGAATATAAACACACCAAGACTGGTTGACAAGCAGTGACATGGGGACAAACACAGACACAAACACACACACACACACACACACACACACACACACACACACACACACACACACACACACACACACACACACACACACACACAATGGGCATCTTTCAGTTTCCATCTACCAAATCCACTCACATGGCTTTGCTCAGCCCAAGCTTATGGTAGAAGACACTCACCCAAGGTGCCATGCAGTGGGTCTAAACCTGGGAACCATGTAGTTGGAAGCAAACTTCTTACAACACAGCCACACTTGCACCTTCATATATATATATATATATATACATACATATATATACACACACACACATGCGATGGGCTTCTTTGACTTTTCTATCTACCAAATCCAATCACAGGTCTTTGGATGGCCCGAGGTTATAGTAGAGAACACATACCCTAGGTGTCACACACTAGAGCTGAACCCAGGACTGTGTAGTTGTGAAGCAAATGTCTTACCATACACCCATCATGATTACTTTCTATGTGATCTGGTATCCACAATCTTCCAGTGCAATGGAGAGAAAGTGGTTGTCTTGGAAGTAAAGGATATTACAGGGTGTGACACAATGTAAATAATTGTGTGTATGTTTGTGTGTGTGTGTGTGTGTGTGTTTTTGTGTGTATGAGTGAGAGAGAGAGAAAGAGAGAGAGGAAATGACTGCAGTATTTGACTGATACTATGGGCATACACGTTTTTATCTTTTATTGTCTGTTATTCTAGACACTGGACTGCAGCCATGCTGGAGCACTGCTTTGAAGGGTTTAGTCAAACACATTAACCCAGTATTTATTTTTTTAAAGTCTAGTGCTTATTCCATTGGTCTCTTTTGTCCCAAATTATTAAATTATAGGGACATAAGCAAATCAACACAGATCGTCAAACAGGGCAAGGACAGGAGGGGGGAAACATACTCAAACACAAAACATACACACATACATATACAAGATTCTCTCAGTTTCTATCAACCAAATTCATTCATTAGGCATTCCTGGCTTGGGATACTATTGTAGAAGACACTTGCTTAAGGTGCCACACAGTAGGACTGAACCCAAAACGGTATGGTCATAACATGAGCTTCTTAACTACACATCTTTACCTATTTTTATTTGATAACAAGATTTCAGATTTGGTGTTATAAGAATTTTACTGAATTGGAAGTGAAAGTGTCATAAACAAATTTGTATTGATGTACCCACTGCGTGGCACTTTGGGTAGGTGTCTTCTGCTATAGCCCCGAGCCGACCGAAGCTTTGTGATTGAATTCGGCAGGTGGAAGTTACTGCCGTGTGTGTATATGTGCGTGTAGGTGCTTGTGCCTCTCCCAAAGAGAGAGAGGGTACCAGATGACATAATAGAAATGAGACTGAAAATATATATTGAGCGAAGAATGGTGGTGAAAGTAGACTGCAGAGAAAATAGTACTGAAACTATGTGAAAACTGTATGCATTGTCACTCTGAAAGTTGATATAAAAGGGAGATTTTAAGAGGCAGAGAATAAGCATTGATAGAATATATTAAATAAAATCGGGGAATATAGAACAAAAATGGTGTCCATGAAATGAAAATGCTAAAATTAAGTGTTTGCTTTACCTGACTAATCCCTGCGTATGTTCTCTTCAAGCTGGCTTTAACTCCTTGGGGAGGTTCATTTGTGAACTTTATCGATGCTTGTAAAAGGTTTATAGGGAATTTTGGATGTTCTTCAGTTGTTAACCAGCAGCGGAAATTGTCATGCGTGTTTTCCCCGCATGTTACCTTAAAAGAAAGAATAAATAAATAAAAGCCAAATGTATGCATGTGTATTAATGTGTGTGTAAATATATCCTCCTCCTCCTCCTCACCACCACCACCACCACTACCACCACCACCACCACCACCACCACCACCACCACCACCACCACCAGCACTAGCACCACCACCATCATCATCATCAACATCATCATTTAATGTCCATCTTCAATGCATGAATATATGTTCGTATGCATATATATATATATATAATTTAATTAGAGGTTGTGTTAACCCTATGAAGGAATGGTTTCATCCAAGGAAATATTGGTTCAATTCTTAGTATTTTTGCTGTTAATAATAAATGAATAAATGATTATTAAATTCCCAATCTCAATTTTCTTCTTTCAAATGAATATATATTATATATATAATCAAAATAAGCAACAAGAATATATATATATATATATATATATATATACAGGGTAAGGGTAAAGACTCCCTTCGGATTGCATCTGGAAAGTTCCCTTCCACAAGTCTGAGAATATGTGTTTATGGAAGTTACCCATGCATGCCAGCCTCCCCTCTCCATGTCACCAATGTTATCCAAGGGAAAGGCAAAAGTTGATACAGCTTGGCACCAGTGATGTTGCAACTCATTTCTACAGTTGTTTGAACTGGAGCGATGTGAAATAAAGTGTCTTGCTCAAGAACACAACACAAACCCAGTCTGGGGATCAAACTCACTACCTCATGGTTGTGAGTCTGATACTGTAACTACTGAGCTACATATGTCATTATAGATTAATTCGCTACCAGAATGATCTTCCATTTTCCTTCTGTTCTGTTTCATTTTTTTTATAGAAAGAAAAAGAACTGAAATATTTGATTCAGAATCTTAAAAGTTTGGAACTTCTATAGTTTGTTGAGTGTTTATATGATTTAGCAGATTAAAGCATCTAATCTATAAATAAGAAGATTTAATAAAGTTGACACCCTCAAGATATCATACAAAGATGGATTTGGTGTTTTAGCAGATTAAAAGCCTGAGACCTAAAATTAATTGATTTTGATAACGTATGTCATACACATTGCACTGAGATCATTATGACAGACAACATCTTTGATGATCAAAGAGGGAACCTCTGAGAAGTTAGCTGACTAGCTAGAATTAGTAAGTCAAATTTTCTCAAATTGTAAAAGAAAAATGTTGATTTAGGTATCCATGATGTAGAAAAAGATGACATGCTTTGGTCTTAACTTTTTAGATTTCACATTATTCTGTGAAATGTAATGCTTATTTATTCACATTGTTTTGAATTAATCAGGTATTATCTTGTGGCTTTGAGACCTCGATGATGTGATTTTTTATTTTTTTAAATGGTATTGTAAGGTAAGTGGGACAAGCCAGGTCTGTCCAGTTTGAACACAAAACACTATTTTGGCTGCATACGACCAGTTTAAATTCTAAAGGGTTAAATGTCTTTGATCATAGATCTATGCAACTTTGCTGATAAGGCTAACTATGGACTATGGGAGTCTCTCAGGAGTTGCTTGATCTTCTAAAAATAAAAGAGATACAGATCTGGATACAGTAAATAAAATTAAAGATTTAAGTGCAATAATGAGTAGTGATCTCATTTTTTTTTCAGAATATTGTATTAATAGCACTAGAAAAGATGATAGAAGAAGCAATTACCTGTTCAGATTAGATTATTTATAATAAAGAAAAAAAATTTTTTCTTTATAAAATGTTTTAATCTATTTATTCAACTCATTTTTTAATATGCATCTTATATTTGGCTTCCTCATTTTATAAAAAAATATCCACCTAATTGAATCTATCCAAAGACTCAGAATTCCTGGAATAAAATACACTATTTTGACAATTTGATGCAACCAAATCAGAATACACTAGAGTGCTGTAAAATTAAAGCAAACCTCATCATGGTTTACCATGTATGGAATGTTGATCTTAAATTCGATGATTTTTGCTTTTTTTTGCTTTTAATAAAATGTGGCCATTGCCAGTACTGCCTGATTGGCCCTCGTGCCAGTGACACATAAAAGCATCCACTACACTCTCGGAGTGGTTGGCATTAGGAAGGTCATCCAGCTGTAGAAACTCTGCCAGATCAAGATTGGAGCCTGGTGCAGCCATCTGTTTCGCCAGTCCCCAGTCAAATCGTCCAACCCATGCTAGCATGGAAAGCGGACGTTAAACAATGATAATGATGATGATGATGATGATGATGATGAGAAAATTGATATATTGGATTGAAATTGGTGCAAGAATATAACCAAATAAGCACTTCTTTTCTCTTCAACCAATCAAAGTTTGGGAATGTTTTCAAATCTGAACTTGTTTTAGCTCCAAGGCTTAAATTTAGTATCAAGTTAATTGGATAATGTGAATCCTATACTTTTAGGAAATATAATAGTGATAAATATCATAAAATTTCATTTATAAATATAATACATAAGTGTATTACTTGATTTGTTGTATTTTGTGCAGGAAATAATTTGACTGGAAATGGTGCACACTTTATCAATTCAAATCTAAACAACACACAAAAGATTAAGCTGGCATAATCCTTAGCCTACCAAGCAAAATGCTCTGTGGCATTTTGTCTGTCTTTGCATTCTGAGTTCAAATTCCCTGAGGTCGATTTTATCTTTCATTCTTTTGGGGTTGATAAAATTAGTAGCAGTTGAGCACTGGGTCAATGTAATCAACTTACTCCACCCCTGCAATTACTGGCCTTGTGCCAAAATTTGAAACCAATATCATCAAAATTTGAAACCAATATTATCAAATTTTAAAGTGGTAAGCTGGCAGAATCATTAGCATGTCATGTGAAATGCTTAGTATTATTTTGTCCATCTTTACATTCCAAGTTCAAATGCCATTGAAGCTGACTTTGCCATTCAGTACTAGTTGAGTACTGGGATCAATGTAACCAGCTTACTCAGCCCCTTGAAATTGTTGGTTTTTGTGTCAACATTTGAAAACCAATATTATTAAATTATAAAAGTATTTTCTATGTCATTAATGCCAACTTCAGTGATCCACAATTACATTGGGTCGGACGTTGGGCCTCACAGAGGCAATGACGAAAGACCGAGATCTCTGTGACTACGAAGACCTGACAAATTACGTTAGTTCATGGCTGTTTCCTGCACCAGTTTCAGATAGCAGCTCCAGCCCATCCAAAGTACCTTGTATCGCAAAATGGCCTGCTGTGCTTACCTTGGATCATAGGGTGACCTGCTGTGCTTGAGGAAACCTATTGAGTCAAGTACGTACATCAACATCAAAATAAAAAATCAAATGGAAATTGTAGTTGTGATACTTGTGCCAGTGGAACGCAAAAAGCACCAACCGATCATGGTTGCTGCCTGCCTCCCCTGGCACCTGTGCCAGTGGCACGTAAAAAGCACCCACTACACTCACAGAGTGATTGGTGTTAGAAAGGGCATCCAGCTGTAGAAACACTGTCAGATCAGACTGGAGCCAAGTGCAGCCTTCTGGCTTCCCAGACTCTGGTCGAACTGTCCAACCCATGCTAGCATGGAAAACGGACGTTAAACAATGATGATGATGATGATGATGATGATGATTTATGGCTATTTACTGTAATTTGATTGTTTTACTTTTTTGACAATAGATGTTCTTTTTTGGGGACTACAAATGATAATGAACTTAAACTACAATAATAACTACAAATGATATTAAACTGAACAAACATTACAAAAACATAATCTTCCAACTACATCAACAAAGTAATTGGATTCAACACTTTCAAACAGACTACTAAAATATAAATAATATCAATACTCACTGTGTTCAGTAATTCCTCCATGAAATCCAGTCCAAGATGACAGTTTTGCAAGAGCACCCATTGTCCATCTTGCATTGAACCTTGTAATAACCTTCGAGCGTGGATATCTTGTCCTTGGCCCATCGAGATAGCATCACATTCTGGGGGTGAAAACATAAGTGATTTTAAGTTTGTGAAAAGTACCAACAGCAGCAATTACTACATTAATTAGGGAACTGCTTAGCAATTTCTCAATCTACAAAAAATAATTAAATTTCCATTAAAATACACCAAACCATCAGGAAGTGGAGGCACATGGCCTAGTGGTTAGAGCATCGTATTCGCGGTTGAGGGATCATGAATTCAAATCTCAAACCAGGCAACGTGTGTGTTTATGAGCGAAACACCTAAGCTCCATGCGGCTCCGGCAGAAGGTAATGGTGAACTTCTGCTGACTCTTTCGCCACAACTTTCTCTCACTCTTTCCTCCTGCATCTTGCAGCTCACCTGCGATAGACTGGCGTCCCATCCAGGTGGGGAACCTATACACCAAGGAAACCAGGAACCCAGCCCTTATGAGCCAAGCATGGCTCGAGAAAGAACAAACTATCAGAAAGGATACATTAGATGATGTTATCCTTGATGCACCTGAAATGAAAGATGCCAATGACTGGAATGCCCTTGATTATGGGTTTATTTCATTTAGAATTGGCACCAGATCATCCAGAAATAGGTACCATATAACTGGGCATTTATATATTGAATGAGACTATATAGCAGCAACAGCAGTAACAATTAAGTAACAATTAGCGGTTAGTACAGTAATTACCTTTCAGAATATCAATAACAACAACAAGACTGCCACTCAGTCAGTTATGACCATGAGTGTTCCAGTTGATTTGATCAATAGAATAGCCTGCTTATGAAATTAACGCACAAGTGGCTAAGCACTCCACAGACATGTGTGTATCCTTAACATAAGTTTTCATTGAGATTTAGCATGACAAAGAATGTGATAAAGCTAACCCTTTGAAATACAAACTAATCATCTCATCAATTAAATTTGCTTTCTATGCTGGCATGGGTTGGATGATAATCCCAATCTGAGGCAGTTCTTATTTGGAGTTACATTCTTCATAGATGGGTCAGGGACAATGTCATGCTCATAAGCTTAACTGCTGCTGCTGTTGTTGTTGTTGTTAAGCAACAAGACGGGTAAGGGTGATTAGGTGATGGTCTAGAGCTTAGGGGCAGGAGACCTCAGACCCTGGAAAAAAAAACAACTTTGGTCGTCTTGTTGTAGTCGAGGGCTCTTCGTTGACGCCCGACACCACTGGGAGGTGGCCCTTGAAGTTGCTGGAAATGGGGATCTCCAGGTCCAAATTCTTGAATGGCTGCTGCTGCTGCTGCTGCTGCCGACACTGTTGGTGCTGTTGTTGTTGTTACTGCAATAATAGCAGGTGGCTTCTAATTCTTTGATAGGACCAAACAAAATGATCAGTTGATGTTTGATCAACAGCACAGTTCAGTTAGAACTAACCTGGTTACCTAAAAGCAGCAACGGCAGTGCCAGCAGCACTGGCAGCACCAGCACCAGCAGAAGCAGCAAAATGAGAAACAATAGTAAAAACAAAAAATATCAGGAACAAACAGCAGAAATAGCAACAAGAACAATGGATGTAATGTTATAAATAGCAAAGAAGAAAAAAAAAAGTTGCATAAATAGACAAAAGAAAAACACCACCACCGCTTCCACCCCTTCTGCACCGTTATTATAACACCCCCTACTCCAATAAGGAATCTCTCCTCAATATTTGAAGGAATGGTATGGCCTGTTTTCAGCATCAACATCATCAATAAGACCATAACTATCATCCCTCTCATCATCAACAAGACCACCCCCATCACCACCACCACCACCACCACCACCGCCACCACCATCACCACCACCATCAACCATGTGGCCTTGGGTTCTTTGTAAGTAGAAAAAAAGATGGGGTGGTCACATCTGGAATGCCTTTGATCATAGATTAGCTAAATTAAGGTTGAAATAGGACTAAATAACAACAACAGCAACAAAAACACTAACAACATCAATTAAGACTATTATAAACAACAATAATAAAAATATTGATATTACTGTTCAAAACAATGTATGCTGCCATCCCGACCACGACCGCCACTATGACCACACCATGATGACGGTCACCACCACCACCACCACCACCTTCACATTCATCACCTCCACCACCTCCCCCAATAATATCAATACAGCTACAACAACAAAAACCTTACTGCTATAAATAACCAAGAAGATGTTCCAAAGAAGAGATGTCTGAGCAGAAATAATTAAATGAAACAGGCTTAATTAATGAGATACATAAGGAAAACATTATACACAAACACACAAACACGTAATTAGTCTTTCTTCCTCAGAATCTAAATGAACCAGTGCGTGTCTATGTGTGTGGTGTTTATGTGGGATGTGCTTATGCAATATATTTGTAAGCAATCATGAATAAATACTTATGATGTACAATATGTAATATGTGATAAATATATATGTGTGTGTGTGTGTGTATGTTTATGCATGTGTGTATATATGTTTATATATGTGTGTGTCTATATATATATATATACACACATATTCAATTTGACGACTCCACTAGAATGGACGAAAGCGCTGATATATATGATGTATAAAAACATGTAACATACTAATAAATATCTGTAAATATAAAACCATCCGAATTTCTGAGTACCTCATTTCTTCTAATATAAAATACCTGTACATCATCTCCAAACCTTCTTATATATATATGCATAAAAATATATACACAAACCCACATGTATGTATAGGTGCAGGCATGGCTATGTGGTAAGAAGCTTGCTTCCCAACCACGTGACACCAGGTTCAGTCCCATTGTGTGGCATGTTGGGGATGTGTCTTCTACAATAGTCTCAAGCTGACCAACGCTTGTGGATAGATTTGGTAGACAGAAGCTGAAAAGATCCCATCGTATATGTGTGTGTGTGTGTGTGTGTGTCTTTGTGTCTGTGTTTGCCCAACCACTTGAGAACTAGTGTTGGTGTGGTTATGTCTTGTAACGTAGCAGTTCAGCAAAGGAGACTGATTAAATAAGTACAACACTTAAAAAAAATATGTGCTGAGATCAATTCATTCAACTAAAATTCTTCAAGGTGGTGCCCCAGCATGGCTGCAGTCAAGTGACTGAAACATCAAGTATATATATATATATATATATACTCTTTTACTCTTTTACTTGTTTCAGTCATTTGACTGCGGCCATGCTGGAGCACCGCCCTTTAATTGAGCAACTCGACCCCGGGACTTATTCTTTTGTAAGCCCAGTACTTATTCTATCGGTTTTTTTTTGCCGAACCGCTAAGTGATGGGGACATAAACACACCAGCATCGGTTGTCAAGCAATGCTAGGGGACAAACACAGACACATAAACACACACATGTATATATATATATATACATATATACGACGGGCTTCTTTCAGTTTCCGTCTACCAAATCCACTCACAAGGCATTGGTCGGCCCGAGGCTATAGTAGAAGACACTTGCCCAAGGTGCCACACAGTGGGACTGAATCCGGAACCATGTGGTTGGTAGACAAGCTACTTACCATACAGCCAATATGTGACAATTATTCGGTAGCCATGATAAAACTCTGAGTTTTGGATGCCGAGGTGGAAATCCACACCACCATCTCTTCAGTTATCCGGCCATCGGAAAAAA
>NC_043005.1:41141020-41216020 GCF_006345805.1 Octopus sinensis
TTTAATAATTTAGGCATGAAACTGCTACTTCGTAGCAGCTTTGGAACATGAAACAGTGGATGTGGAGTTTCTTGGTTAAAACATGAAGCTTGTGATGCATACATATATATATATATATATTATATATTATATATATATATATACATACATATATATATATATATATATGTATATATATATATATATATATATATATATGCATATATATATATATATACATATATATACAGAGAGAGAGATGAATTTATCTTTGAATATGAACATTATGATGATCACAATCTCATCATCATGGATAGAAGGTTGCCCCTTCTGGCATCTGTTTGAACTGGTTGAATCCAGTAATTTGTAATCTTCCCATTTTGGTTCTACTTTATCTCCTCTCTTCCTAAGTTACCTTTTGCATGGTCTACATTCATCATCATCGTCATTTAACATCCATTTTCTATGCTGGCATGGGTTGGACGGTTTAACTGGGGTCTGGCAAGTGCAGGAGCTGCACCCAGTTCCATTGTCTGTTTTGACATGGTTTCTACAGCTAGATACCTTTCCTAACAGTAAACACTTTACAGAGTGTATTTGATGCTTTTTACGTGGCACCAGCACTAGTGCTTTATAAGTGGAACTAGCATCTGTACTTTTTATGTGACACCATAACCAATGTTTTTTACATGACATCAGCACCAGTGTCTTTTATGTGTCACCTTTTTACATGGTTTACTTTGGAGTTCTATATTTAAGAGATGAGAAATTATGTACATTATTTACATTATTTATATTATTTACTTTTGATGGATATCTGTCCTTGTTTGTTGTTAACACAAAGTTTCGGCTGATATACCCTCCAGCCTTCATCAGGTGTCTTGGGGAAATTTCGAACCTGGGTTCTCATTCCTAAGGTATTTTTCGATGTTGTTGTTATTATTATTATTATTATTATTATTTTTATTATTCAGGTCACTGCCTGGAGGCGAACTCGGAATCTTGGGGTTAGTAGCCCATGCTCTTAACCACTATGCCATATGCCCGATACCAAGCAGTGACCTGAATAATAACAACAATAATAATAGTAATAATAATAATAACATCGAAAAATACCTTAGGAAAGAGAACCCAGGTTCAAAATTTCCCCAAGACACCTAATGAAAACAGCATAAATAGGACTGGAGCTAGTTATGAAAAAAGGTAGAAATGAAGTAAGGAGGTTAATACTGTTATCATAGTGTACTACTATTTGCATAACCCAGTAAATGGAGAGGACTATTTGAAAGTACAGAGTAAAGGATTTGTGATTAGGCACGATCAATTTGAAGGGAGGTATGGTTGTCTGAGCTTGAACTTGAAGCCATCAAGAAGCAAATTGGTGAAAATTCTAAGCATGATACAAGAGAGGAAGATGAGGTAGAAGAGAATGAGAAAGAAATGGTAGAACTGTATGACACAGTTGAAAGTAACATACCTGAAATAGTAGCAAATGGAAATTCTGATGACATTAATGTATTTTTTAGTTAACAGAATACCGGTACAAGTGGAGTGCTAGAGATAATAAATTGTCAACATATAGAATGTGTGTAGTTTCTAGGAAGCTGGTTAGTGGAAATTGAACCATGAAAGTTAATTAAATTCTTGAGCATATAAGAACAACAAGAATAATAGAAGTCAATAGGATTATCAAAACAGTGAGCAAAGTTGTTGCAGATAATTTGTGACTAAAAGACAATGAAAGAACAAACAGTGTGAAGAATGCACAAAACAAAAACTCATGGCAGAAAAGAAGAATATTAGGAAATATAGGTAAGCTTGTTGGTGATGAATTGTTATTGTAATGAAAGAGGAATGGTGAACTTTTGGAACGGTTATAAATATGACTGACTGAAAAAAAAAATTTACTATTGACAGTGCAGGACCAAATGTAATTGAAGAAGTAAAGTAGTGTATTTTGGCAAAGAGAGGTAAAATAACAAAAATAGGATCAAAGAATGAAGCAGTATAGGCAAAATGAATTATTCCAAATTGATTAGAAAAAAAAATGATTGATAAATAAGTGGGGAAAACAAACATGGGACATAACAAACTGGCACAGGCTTGGCTGTGTGGTAAGAGGCTTGTTCCCAACCACATGGTTCCGGGTTCAGTGCCACATCAAGACATCTTGGGCAAGTGTCGTCTACTATAGCCTCAGGCTGACCAAGACTTGTGAGTTGATTTGGTAGACAAAAGCTGAAAGAAGCCTGTTGTGTATATATATATGAATTATGCCTGTTGTGTATATATATATATATATATGAATTATGCTAGCACTGAAGATTAAAAAGTGCATTTTGTGCACTAATTATAAAATCATATGATATGCAGCTGAATTCTCTTTATAAAATGCTCGCTTTGAGAGTTGTATTCCCACGTATTCAGCACAATGTGTTTATTTATTATGGTAGTTTTGACTTTAAGAGTCCCTCCTAGCATGAGGCATTTATGTATAGTAATGCCCTTAATATAAATAAATATATTTAAGAGAAATAATCGATGGATTTTTCCCTAATGAAGCTTTCACGCTAACTACTTGATAAATTCTTATAAAGATTTTATCCGATTTTCAATTTTATATATATACATATATATATAATATCTATGTGTATGTGTCTTTCTGTCTGTGTCTGGTCCCCACCACCACTGCTTGGCAACTGGTGTTAGTGTGTTTACATCTTTGTAACTTAGCAGTTTAGCAAAAGAGACTGATAGAATAACTCCTGGAGTCAATACACTTGATTAAAAATTCAATGTTGTGCCCCTGCATGACCACAGTCTGATGACTAGAAAATAGTAAAAGATAAAAGATGAAAGAGTAATACCAGAAGCGAAAGAAAGTAGTTGGCTTTGGAATGAGATGTGGAGTAAGGAAGAGTAGAATGATGCTGAGGTTGAGCAGTTCCAAAATTTGGCAGAGTCTGTTTCTTGCCCCCATCAAGAAGAAATTAGAATTGGGAAAGAAAATGTAAGACAAATAAGTGGACAGCTGAAGAATTGGAAAGTATCTGGACCTGATGGTATTCATTCAACAGGATGCCATAAAAGAATAGTAGAACAATGGACTGCTCAGCAGAAATGGAGAGATTCCCAAGTGGATAACAACTGCACAAACAGTACTGTTTTTGAAGGATGCTTCATAAGGGAATGCTCTTGATGGTCACAGGCCTATATCATGTGTCACACTAATGAGGATGCTGCTAACTGGAATAATCATTGATGAAATGTATACACATACTCTACTCTCTTTTACTCTTTTACTTGTTTCAGTCATTTACTGCGGCCATGCTGGAGCACCACCTTTAGTCGAGCAAATCGACCCCAGGACTTATTCTTTGTAAGCCTAGTACTTATTCTATCGGTCACTTTTGCCGAACTGCTAAGTTACGGGGACGTAAACACCCCAGCATCGGTTGGAAAGCGATGTTGGGGGGTCCAAACACAGACGTACAAACATACATGCACACACACACACACACATACACACACATATATACGACGGGCTTCTTTCAGTTTCCGTCTACCAAATCCACTCACAAGGCTTTGGTTAGCCCAAGGCTATAATAGAAGACACTTGCCCAAGGTGCCATGCAGTGCGACTGAACCCAGAACCATGAGGTTTGTAAGCAAGCTACTTACCACACAGCCACTCCTACACCTATATGGCCATCCTACGCCCATATCTTGATGATAATTTTATCTGTTGAACAGAAGACTCATAAAACTAAGTAAAATAACATCTGGATATGAGGTTAAAAGAAAACTACAAAAGATCAAATGTCTGTTATTTATGGATGATCTCAAACTGTATGGTAAGAATGAATCTTAAGTCACTTTTTTAATGAACATTGTTCATTGCTTTAGTGAGGGCATCAAAATGGAATTTGGTCTAAAAAAATGTGGAGTAATATTCTTGGAAATACTGAACTACCATCTGTGGCATTCATGGAAAGGACTGATGATAATACTGGGTATAAATACTTGGGAATGAATGAAGTGATGGAAAAAGAAATGAAGAAAAGATTTATGCAAAAATATCTCAAAAGACTTAGATTAGTTCTGCAGTTGAAACTGGATGAAAGAAATAAGTTTCAAGCAATCAATACATAGCTGATTGCATTTTTGAGGTATGTGCACTTAATATCAATGGGAGGAAAGAGCTGCTACAGAGGCTGCAGCAGAAATTGAGAAAACTACGCCCAATGCATGGAGCATTCCACCAGCGATATTGACAAGCTGTGTCTAACAAGGAACAAAAGTGGACGAGGGCTAATCAGCCATGAAAATTGTATATGCTCAGAAGAAAATAATTCATGGTGGTATATCAAGAATGCCATGCAACCTTTGCTGGCTCAGGTGAGAATACCTGTTACAGTCAGGATTGATACTTGTAGGGAGATGTTAGTACAAAAGAAAAAAAAGTAAGGAAGATGAAAGGAAATGGAATAAAGAAAAGATGAACAGGTAGTTTGAGAAAGAGAGGCAGGCAGGAATGCAAATGCCAATGGAAGTTGGCACTGGCTTAAGAAGTCAGAAACAGAATTGTAGATCTGTGCTGTGCAGGTACAAGCACTCAAGCTAAATTATACTGAGTGCAGGATTGACAATAGAACAGAAAGAGACAAGTGCAAGGTTTACAGCGATAAAGGGGAAACTATATTGCATAGTGTAGATGAATGCAAGAAGTTGGCACAAAAAGAATTCAAGAGAAGACATGATAATGTCAGAAGAATGATTCAGTGTGAGTTTGGTGGCATATATGGATTGAACAGAGTAAAGACGGGGTTTGGATATAACCCTGAAGGAGTAATCGAAAATGATTAGGTAAATATACTTTGGCATGTAATGATCCGATGTAACTATCAAATTGACTATTGAAAGCAGGATAGAGTGATTGTAAATGAAAAGGAAAGGACTTGTTTAATTTTTTATATTGCATGTTCAGGTGATGAAAGTGTATCGGAAAGAGAAGAAGTGAAGCAGGTCACATATGATGAGCTGAAGTGGGAGATAAACAGACTGAGGTCAATCTAGGAGGTGAGTGTTGTAGCTGTTGTTGGAGCCTCAGGAACTATAAGTATGAAGCTCAGAAAATGGATTGAAAAGATAGGATTAGATGTGAAGTTAGAACACCTACAGAAAAATAGTGTTGCTTGGAACTGCACAAAACACCAGCACAGTTCTCAAAATCTAAATGAAGATTGTTACCTTAGTCTACTGATTGTGGACAGTTGAAAGTTATATTCCTCAGTGAAGTTGCTTTGTTAAAGCAGCAGCAGCAGCAGCAGCACCACCACCACCACCACCACCACCATCACTAGCACCAGCAGCAGCAGTAGCAGAAGCAGCAGCAGCAGTACCACCACCACCACCAACGCCACCACCACCACCACCACCACCACCAACAACAACAACAACAACAATTGCTACTACTACTAGTACCACATTCCTATCAATATTTTAATTTTTATCCCTAGCATTCTTGACGAAAAACCAAAAAATATATATACATACTAATGTTTCTTTTTTTTGCAAGTCTCATGATGTTTTCAGTTGGGTCGGATCCCATTGAGAGGAAACATATCATTGGACAATGGCAGTCAGATTCTTCACTCATTGTCTCAAGGTTAAGAATGACCCCTTCAGCATACTACAAGGAAACAGAACAAATTAATGCAAAAATAATTAGTCAGCTCATTCTTGACAGTAAGAAAGTTTGATGTGCAATTCCGATACTAATCAACTAAATAACCAAGTGGCCATATTAGGCTACTATTTTCTTAAAATAGTAATTCCAAATCTGTTGTTTCTTTCAATATTTTGTTAAGCATTTACTTATTGTGGGTCTATGACACAAAACCATACATAAATGTTTTTACGCAAAGGCAATTATGAAAAATTTAAAAAGAATGGAAAAAAATTAGTTGTAAAAGAAATTCTTCTCAATAGCAATCTGTTTAAGAAAAGAAAATGATCCTTAAAATGATATTTTTACCTGTGATCCCATGGCTTCAGCTACATAGATTCGAGCCATTGGTATGGCTCTGTCAGGGCACCATGCTCTTACCAATAACAGTTTGTGCCAAGAGCTGAGAGTATTATTGTAGCCATCAGGTATAGGTGCTTCTTCAGGGATCTCTTCATCAAACCAGGATTTCCAAGCCTTAAAAATAAAACAAAGATAATGTTTTTTTTCAAAAGTAAGCTATAACAATGATGTATCTGTACATATATTTCCAGGAAGTATCCACAATTTTTATGGAAAAGATATTAAACTGCATCCAGTGGTGAGGCTACAGCTCAGGAATTTAAAAGTATGGGCATAGCCCCTAATCCCCACAGCTACTCAGTCTACTCTGGTCTGGAGTGACAATACCTATCAAGATCCCCAGTTATGGGTCAAATTGCTGGAGCTGGTCCTATGACTAAGGCAAAAAAGGACTCAGATGAAGGCTAGCCTCTTAGATATGTATCACACAAGCTGATGTGTGGATATCCTCTGATATCATGCTAACCAGTCTCTCTACGTAAGGGATACCTAAGTCTCTCTCCTATGGGCTATATAGGCCTCAAGGCTAAGTTGGAGAGGGAGAAGGAGACTTGCAGGGAAAATTGTTTCTAAGCTAGCAGAAGATCTGAAGCTGTTTCTGTATCTTTCCCAAGAAAATGCATGAATCTTCAGACTTTGTATGGAAGTCTATAATCACCAACAGCTGTAAAGTATGGCATATAAAAGGAGAAACATACTCATAATATTATGTGCATCAGTTTACCTCACTATAATAACGAGTATCATGTTTTTTTCTGGGAGATGTACTTGTAGTAGAGTGTGTACTACCCAAATAAATGCATACATTGGATTAATGCTACTGAAACATTACATCTACCAATTCTTATTATTTTTGAACTGATTCTTTAATTCCTTAATTCCAGTGAGACACAGCATAGACATAGATGGCATAGTCATGTGGTTCTTTGTTTGAGACCACTGTAGCACATCTTCAGAACAACTGAAGCCTTTTGATAGAAGTTAGACCATTTATCTTTTATCTTGTACTTATTTCAGTCATCAGACAGTGGCCATGCTGGGGCACTGCCTTGAAGAAATTTTAATCAAACTATTTTTCAAGACTGGTCATTTTTGCTGAACCTCAAAGGTACAAGTACATAATCACACCAATACCTCTTGTTCAGTGTTGGTTGGGGGACAAATACAGACACACACACACACAAACAATGGGCTTCTTTCAGTTTCAGTATAGTGAATCCATTCGCAAGGCTTTGGTTGCCCTGAGACTACTGTAGAAGACACTTCCACAAGGTGCCATGCAATGGAACTGAACCCACTACCATGCAGCTGAGGAGCAAATTTCTTATTACACAGCCTATAGATTATGCAGAAAATGTACAGAAGCCCATCTGATGAATGAATTTGTTCTTGGATGGTAGACTTAACCCATTAGCTGGATGAATGCACCACTTAGGCCTTGGGTACCTTTAGTAGAGTCCATTCTGTTGCAAGTATTTGGTTAAGGTTTTCAATCTGATACTACCCATGAGTGACAGTTACCCCATTAATCCTCTTACAAATCTTAGAAGCCTCCAAGAAAAGGTAATTGGAAGAACACTTTCTCTTCTGACTATGCTATTTATAGAAGCTATGTCCTTCCAATGTACTATACACTATAGTACTATACAATACATAACTTCTTGTGTCATAAGTTTTTGCAGCAATCTTGGGGTCACTGGCCATCCTCCTTCTTCCTGTAGTGTTTTGTGTAAAGGAAACAGTTACCACTTTTGAAATATTACCAATGCTTACAGAGGGTAACTCTGCTGCTACTCTGCGGTACCTGTTTAGGAGAGACCAAGCGATTTATCTCTAAGGCCACAAGTTATAGTTCAGTGACAATTAACAAAATGTTGACCACTTACATATTAACTGTGTTTCCAAATCCATAAGGAAAGAGCAATAAACTATGGTTGGAATGTTAATTAAGCCAGTCAAAGCATTTGACAAGCACTAATTTATTTTATCAGTTCCAGTAGGATGAAGAGTAAAGCAGACATTAGCAGGGTTTGAACTCATAAATAAATACTACAGAAATGATCACTGATTGTTATTAAGGCCAAAAGACCAAAAATATTGCTTCATAAAGCTCTTAGCCCTTACCCCCACTCCTATCTCAACAGAAAAGAAAAAAATGATTTATTACCTTGTCATTTCCATTGACTTGTGAGAGAATTAGATTAAACTGTGGTAATTTTTTCAGCTCTACTAGATTGAGCCAGGTCATATCAGAAATCCATTTCTTGGGTTTAGGTTCAACAGTGTTCAAGTCAAGAGCTGCCCCTCCTACAGATAGTAATTATGTTGTAACAGTTTGGTAACGACTTCAAATACATGTTATATTTCACTTAAAATTTGGAAGCATTATTAACTTTTTCTGCAACTGAAAATTGGTCTTTTACTTTGCATTTTTTTTATCTAATCATTATTGCTTCCTCTCTCTCACTACATATATACATACATACATACATACATACATGTATGTATGTATGTGTGTATATATATATATATATATATATATATATATATATATATATATATATATATATATATATATATACTTGTATATTTACATACATATCTATATCTATGTATATGCGTGTGTGTGTGTGCATATATATTTTTATATATGTTTGTGTGTATGTATGTATGTATGTATCTATCTATCTATTGTATATACATACATACATATATATATATATATATATATATATATATATATATATATATATATATATATATATACATATGTATCTGTGTGTGCATGTATTTGTGAATGTGTATGTGGGTATGAACAAATGTGTATATATAAGTTGGTGAAGTATGAACATTGCTATTTGAAGACTTATTTTATCATGCTTTTTTTAGACAAACGTGTGATGACACAAGATCTTTGGTAAAAATTGCACACAGTGTCATGCACATATTAAGCAACCTCATTTCTTTGAAAGTGTTCTTATATTTTTTTAATGGATTTTTGCATTAGCGAAAATTTCATAATTATTCTTTCCATCCCTCTCTCTCTTTCATTCTCTCTCAGTTCCATATATACTCACACATCCACAAGTTCACATATATGCAAGCTGGCAGAAATGTCAGCACATTGGGTAAAATGTTTAGCGGTATTTCGTTTGACTCTACATTCTGAGTTCAAATTCCGCTGAGGTTGACTTTGCCATTCATTCTTATGGGGGTTGATAAATTAAGTACCAGTTGTGTACTGGGGTTGATATAATCGACTGGCCTTCTCCCCTAAAATTTTGGGCCTTGTGCCTAGAGTAGAAAAAGAATCAATCTTTTTTCTTGTTTATTGGACAAGCATGTAAACCAGTTGATTTTTATATAAAGCAATTAGCAAGCAGAGACATAAGCTATTCAATGGTGTTCAGTTTGAATGAACAAAAACTACACAACTAGTGCAGTGGATCAGTTTAGTTGATTATATCACCCTATATACAAACGCATGGAGGCACAATGGCTGAGTGGTAAGGGCAGCGGACTCATGGTTGTAGGATCACGGTTTCGATTCCCAGACCGGGCGTTGTGAGTGTTTATTGAGCGAAAACACCTAAAGCTCCATGAGGCTCCGGCAGGAGGGGTGGTGGTGGCGATCCCTGGTGTACTCTTTTGCCACAACTTTCTCTCACTCCTTCTTCTGTTGGCCTGCTCACTTAGCCAGTGGTGTGGCATCATTTGAAGGCTAAAACAATGCGAAGCGCATTGTGATCAGCGATGTGTAGCAACATCTGATGGTCTGGTCGGTCACGGCGATCACGGTGATATACAAACACACATGCAAACACACACATACACACAAACATGAACACACATGCATGCACATACACTCATGCATACACACATACACACACACATGCTAATACACACACACACACACACACATGTATACATATTCAACAGACTTCTTTCAGTTTCTGTTTACCAAATCCACTCACAATGCTTTGGTCAACCTGAGGCTATAGTAGAAGACACTTTCCACACAATGTGCCACACAGGGCTCCACACAATGGGACTGAACCTAAAACCATGTGGTTGGGCAGCAAGCCTCTTACCACACAGCCACACCTACACTTATGCGTAGATTGTGGAGTAAAGGTTGAGAAAGATATATATTGAGATTCATTGAGAGTGGGAAGTGTAAGGGTAAGGAACCCCTGTGGCCATGAATAACCATGGGATTGCACTTTAAAAGTTCCCCTCTGAGGCACAAGTCTGGGCAAGGTTGTTTATGGAAGATCAGCAGTCGACTCCTCTTCATGTTACCAATGTTATCCAAGGAAAAGCAAAGGCTGATATAACTTGGCATCAGTGATGCCACAACTCATTTCTACAGCTGAGTGAACAGGAACAATGTGAAATGAAGTGTCTTGCTTAAGGACACAACACACAGCCCAATCCAGGAATTGAACTCACTACCTCATGATTGTGAACCCAACATTCAAACCACCGAGCCATGTGCCTTCACTACAGGAGATGTACAATGTACACGATGGGAAGTGTACAATGTAGGAAAAAGTAAAGCCAAAACACTCTTTGAAAATATTCTAGCACTGTATAAAAGCATGTGCAACATAACAAAAAGAAAACCCACACAGCTTGTCCTTTTTGGTAATGAAGTGTTTCCTCATAATTCTAAGATTCATTTATTCTGAGAAGAGAGTGCAGCCAGCATGTGTACTTGACTTTTATACTGGTAACAATGAATCATCTGAGAAAATAGCTTCTAACTAAAGTAGAGACACGAGGTCTGGATCAGCTTAAGTAGAAGTAAAAGCAAAATATTCATTTTTCAGTTCTTTTATCTATATTGAATAAATTGCATGTATCTATGTACATTTGTTTAACAAAGTTGAAATTTTATAACAATTATCGCAAAATAGCATTCGTTAGAGAGAAAATTTTGACAATTCAACAATTCTTCTCAGTTTATTTTATACAAAATTGTTGTTTTCAATTCATCATTAACTTTGCTTAATTTAGGTCAGAAACATATAAAACACACACACACACACACACACACACACACAACAAAAAATAAAAATGCAAATTGGAAATTGGAAATTTTTATTTAATAAAATTTCTAAAGCTAAAGTTATGATTTTGTTGTTTTTGTAAAACAGTGTGAAATTAAAAATAAAAAATAAAACTGAAATACTATATGTAAATATGGTAACCTATCACCATGTATGCAATATCCCACTTTGCAGAACTCTGAAAATTATATAATATATATATATATGTGTGTATGTGTGTGTGTGTGTACATAATTTTATATATATATACGCATCTAGTAGCAGTAGCAGGTGCGTATACAGGTGCTTACACTTATCAAGTATTGACCCTAAATTTATATATATATATATGTATATATATATAGATAAATAGATAGATAGATAGATAGATAGGTAGATAGATAGATAGATCAGAAACATATATATATTTGTAACCACAAAATGTAAGAAGCAAAACCAGACAATAATGCATATATATATATATATATATATATATATATATATGTATATGTGTATATATATATGTGTATATATATATGTGTGTATGTATATATATATATGTGTGTGTATATGTGTATATACAATACACATATGATTTATGTGTATATATGCATGTATTTATTTATGTGTACATATATATGTATAGGCATATACATATATGTATGCATACATACAGGGTGCAGTGAATAAACTGTCATCTAAAGTACACAAAAATGAAAATAACACTGACAACTCATTTAAACAGATGTGTTTACCAAAATTACTTAAAAACACCAAAGTGTAAATTTATTAAAAAACATCGCCATTAGCTCCAACCATGGCCTCCAGATGACTTTGGAATCTCCTGCAACTCTTCTGGATGGTCTCCTTGTTCAAGTTGATGAATGCTACCATAATCCCCTTCAGTTCATCTTTGGCGTTACAAGTTTTGTTAGTTTTTCGCGCAACTGTGCCCCACACTTAATAATGAAGTGGGTTGCAGTCTGGGGAGTTAGGTAAACAATTGTTGGTCCCTATAATAGTTTCATGTGTCTTTTTGACAGGAAATGTTTTTTGTCCTGCCGCATTTCTATCAACCCTCCTCAGCACATTAGCTTGGTTGGGGGAACTGGTTTAGTCACTGATGATACAACCATGCAAATATAGGGTGCACTGAATAAATTGTTGTCTAAGTTATGCAAAAATGAAAATAACACTGACATCTCATTTTAACAAATATATTTACCAAAATTACATTAAATTATTTTGAAATACTAAAAAGTAAATTTATTCAATAAAATCGCCATTGGTTTCAACCACAGCCGCCAGACGACTTTGGAATTCTCTGCAACTCTTCTTGTTTAAGTAGGTGAATACTGGCATAATCCTTGCCTTCAGTTCATCTTTGGTGTCACAAGGAGTTTTGTTGGTCTTCCACTCAACTGTGCTCACACATAATAACGAAGAAGGTTGCAGTCTGGAGAGTTAGGTGACTAGACGTTTGGGGTGGTGTGGTCACAGAAATTGTCTGACAGCCATGACTGGGTTCTCGTGTTGTCAGACATAGAGTCTTCCAGCAGCCACCCTCTTGACCCATGGCAGCACTACCTCAACCAGACACTTGATTTAGGACTCTATGTTGAGTATGAGGCTGTGTGGGAAGATGAATGGAGGCATATTGTCGCCATCACTAGTGATCACTCCAAACACTATGATGTTGGCTGGATGTTTGATCTTTATCACACTTGGTACATGTCCTCAGATTGACACCTAACCACTCTGAAATGTTTGTATTGGAACTTCCGGTGCGAATTCCAAGAGGTACAACATGTTATTTCGAAATTTCTGGTGTCATGGTGCTGTTTTCCTTACAGGTGGTGTCCAACTAACCCTACTATACTAATTAGTTGACAAAATCAGAAACAATGCGCATGCGTGAAATTAGAAATATAAATGGTGACAATTTACCCATCACATCTTGTGTATATATATATCATCATCATCATCGTTTAACGTCCCCTTTCCATGCTGGCATGGGTTGGATGGTTTGACTGAGGACTGGTGAGCCAGAAGGCTGTACTGGGCTCAATCTGATCCAGCAAAGTTTCAACGCTTGGATGCCCTTCCTAATGCCAACCACTCTGAGTGTGTAGTGGGTGCTTTTATTCTTTTATGTGCCAGTCGGGCGGTTCTGGCAATGACTATGCTCAAAAGGTGTATTTTACATGCTACCTGCATGGAAGCCAGTCCAGTGGCACTGGCAACGACCATGCTTGAATGTTGTTTTTCATGTGCCAGTAAGGTGATGATGGCAATGATCAAGCTTGAATGGTGCTTTTTATGTACCACCGGCATGGGAGCCAATCCATAGCCCTGGCAACGCTGATGCTCGGATGTGCTTTTAACGTTCCACTGGCACAAGTGCTGATCAGGTGGTACTATCATCGGCCATGTCAGTGATTTTGATTTGATTTCACTTGCCTCAATAGGTCTTCGCAAGCAAAGTTAAGGGGTACTCATAAATGGGCTGGTTACACCCACTGGCATAGGCCATGGGCTATGGTCTCACTTGGCTTGTCAGGTCTTCTCAAGCACACTATATCTCCAATGGTCTCAGTCACTAGTCATTGCCTCGGTAAGGCCCAATGTTTGAAGGTTGTGCTTCACCACCTCATCCCAGGTTTTCCTGGGTCTATCTCTTAAACAGGCTCCCTCAACTGCTAGGGTGTGACACCTTTTCACACAGCTGTCCTCATTCATTCACAATACATGACCATACCAGTGCATTATCTCTCTGTTGCACACTGATGCTTCTTAAATCCAACTTTTCTCTCAGGGTGTATGCACCCTGTCATGTATGCACATTGACATTACACATCCAGCAGAGCATACTCGCTTCATTTCTTGCAAGCTTACGCATGTCCTCAGCAGTCACAGCCCATATTTCACTGACACGTAGCATGGCTGTTCGTGCACATGCGTCATACAGTCTACCTTTTACTCTGATCAAGAAGCCTTTTGTCACCAGCAGTGGTAAGAGCTCTCTGAACTTTGCCCAGGCTATTCTTATACTAGCAGCTACACTTTCAGAGCATCCAACTCCACTACTGACTTGGTCCTCTAGGTAATGGAAGCTATCAACTACTTCTAGTTTTTCTATTCTTTTCTATTTCTTTTATTTATTTCAGTCATTTGACTGTGGCCATGCTGGAGCACTGCCTTTAGTCGAACAAATCGACCCCAGGACTTATTCTTTGTAAGCCTAGTACTTACTCTATTGGTCTCTTTTGCTGAACCACTAAGTTATGGGGATGTAATCATGCCAACATCAGTTGTGAAGTGTTGGTGGGAGGATAATCACAGACACAAATACAGTTTCCGTCAACCAAATCCACTCACAAGGCTTTGGTCAGCCTGAGGCTATGGAAGAAGACACTTGCCCAAGGTGCCATGCAGTGGGGCTGAACCCGGAACTATGTTGTTGGTCAGCAAGTTTCTTACCACACAGCCACTCCAGCAACTAATATATATATATATATATATATATACTTCATGTGTTTATATGTGTGTATATATACTTCCTATGTTTATATATGTGTGTGTGTATGTGTATATATAATATATAATTTATGTGTGTGTATAAGATTTGGCATGTGTATACATACATACACATGTACACACACATGCACATATATAGCATATCTGTAACTATATGCCTATTTGTGCATGTTTGTATGCCTATATACACACACATAAACATAGAGCTTCATACCCACATCCCTGTTACACACAAATAAAGGAATATAATATGATATAACTCAGACACTGGGGCTAGAAATTAGAAAAGGAGACAGATGAGAAATGAAAATCAAATCCTTAATTAAACTGATTAAATTGTAAAGAAATACAAATGACAAGAAAATGTAAGCATGATTAACCATTCAAAACTGATTTTGAAATCTTGGTGAAGCTCTCTTTCTCTCTCTTCTCTCTCTCTCCATCCATATGAATGTGTGTGCATGTATATATATACATTCATATATAGACTTACATATATACATATATATATATATATATACATACATACATATACACACATACATGCATACATACATACATACATACATACATACCTACATACATACATACATATATATATGTATGTGTATATACATACACACAAACAGACATACACACATACATACATACTTACAGATATATATGCATGTATATATGTGTATATACATGCATATATATATATATGTATGTATGTATGCATATACATATGCATATATATGTGCATGTACGTGTATATACACACACACATACATACATATGTATATATATGTGTCTGTGTATATATGTTTATATATCTATATGCATGAATGAATGTGTATACATGTGTGATGGCGTATCTTCGTTCTTTAGCAGATCCTATGAGTGCATATTTGTATAATTGTGACTGCATCTGTGCATTTGCATTTGTGCTCGACTAAATTTATAAATAAATACATAAATGAATGATGGCTGAGTAAGAAGTTGTGATGGGAGAGAGTTAGATAGATGGATGGCATCACTGAGTAAAACAAAATTAAATGAAATGCAATGAGAACGACCTCCAGCCTTGAACAAGTTCTTGAATCTCTTGGGTTCACTCCATCTTCATGTAGTGTATGGAAAGTTCATATTAGTCTGGGTGAGTCTATTCCTTTGCAGATTATTGACTCTTGTAGCCAGATATCTCTATTATGTGGTGTGGAATGGTTTACACAATTTACGAAGAGCATGTTACTAATTTATGTTGCCAAGTCTAAAGAAAAATTTTGTAAACTTAATCTAAGGTGAACGATATCTTCTATATATTAACTGGAGGAAAATGTCTTGTTAACTTTAAAATATTTTTAAAGACATATGGATTTGCAGTGAATATCTTGTAACTATTTGTTGCTTTGAAGTGAATAAGTCTTGACAAATCAGTCTCATGTTGCGCAAGTAAAGTATAATTCTGTTTTGTGTTAGAAGCACATCAGCAAATAGATTTTGTACTATTTGTATACATACTCCTGGCTGGCTGTTGCAATTCCTTTCAGAAGTGGAGGAGTACATGACACGAATGAGCAGAAATAGCTGTGAAATATTGGTATCAGTTGAGTGGTCTTGTTCACTTCTGCGGCGATTTTGTTTCACTTAGCTTTGATGTATAATGTGTTTTTTAACACTGCTCATCTTTAACCCCCTTTTTTTTTATTGCCCACAAGGGGCTGAACATAGAGGGGACAAACAAGGACAGACAAAGGGATTAAGTCGATTACCTCGACCCCAGTGCATAAGTGGTACTTAATTTATCAACCCCGAAAGGATGAAAGGGAAAGTCGGCCTCGGCGGAATTTGAACTCAGAACGCAGCAGCAGATGAAATAACACAATGCATTTCACCTGGCTTGCTAACGTTCCTGCCAGCTTGCTGCCTTAGCATTCACATTATTGTGCCCCAAAAAAGCTGAGTACATATATTCACATGTAAGTGTGTGTGCATGTGTGTGTGTGTGTGTGCATAAGTGTGTGATGACCATGTTCATATATATGTAAGTGTGTGTGCATGTTATATATATATATATATTTATATATATATAGACACACACAGACTCTCACACATTTTATATCTTTTATTATCTTTTACTTGCTTCAGTCATCCTGGGGCACTGCCTTAAAAAAGTTTCAGTCAAACGAATCTACTCACTAACTGTTTTTTTTTAAGCCTCGTACTTATACTCTTAGTTTCTTTTGCCAAATCATTAAATTATAGGGATGTAAACAAACCAACACCGGTTGTCAAAGGATAGTGGGGTACCAACACAGACACACACTCACAAGGGTGGGCTGAAAAGTTCATAGGTTATCCTTGTCACATTCTGTGTCCCATAGAATGAATCTCTCTGAGAATTACATTAAGGGTATGCTTGTCTCAGCCACTTGCCTGTTAGTTTCACAAGCAGGATGTTCTGTTGATCGGATCAACTGGAACACTTGTCATCCTAACTGATGGAGTGCCAGTTAATTATATACTCTTGATTCAGCTTATAAATTTTCCATTCTAGTCAAGTACGTCCATGTCTTACATTCTACTCATAGGACAAACATACAAGTGTATTTTACTATAGCCTCAAGCTGACTTTGGTCAGCTTGAGGCTATAGTAAAAGCACTTGTCCAAGATACCATGCAATAAGACTAAATTTCCAACCACGTGGTTGGAAAACAAACTTCTTAACACACGACCATGCCTCTGCCTCTATATATATATGCTGTCGGGCCCCACTGCTGATATTGGGGGTTGCGTTCTATGCCTTGACCTGAGCAGAGAACGGGGCTTGCCTCTTTGGGCTAGGAAATAAATGGAATGCCTGGTGTGTGTCTTGTCGTGGCTACCCACTCCTTAAAAAATGTGGAATAGGCCTGGGTATATAATATATATATATATGTCAAGTATGTATATTTATATACATATAAGTATGATTTAATATTCGTATGTGTATATATCCTATATTTCTCTCCATCATTTGCTACAGTCAAGTCTATCCTGCCTCCACTCACCCAATCTCAGTTATTCTCACCATCCCCCAATTACCCTTCAAGTGTATATCCCAACAGATCTTCACCATCTCATCTCCCACTATATCTCTCTTTATCTTACTCTCTTTAACTTGTTTTGGCATGGTTTCTATGGCTGGATGCCCTTTCTAAAGCCAACCACTTTACAGGGTATTCTGGGTGTCTTTTAACATGGCACCAGCATCATTGCTTTATACATGGTACAGGCACAGGTGTTGTTTATGAGGCACCAGCACTGGTGCTTTTTACATAGTACCAGCACCGATAGGGTCACCAAGTACCTTGCAAAGTGAAGGAAAAAAGAAAAAATATGTATACTTATATACAAATACATACATACATAAAGACATATATATGCATTGACTCAAATACATATGTATCGAAATATATAAATAAAATGTACATTAAAATATCATGATCATGATCATCATCTTTCAATGTCTGTTTCCCATGCTGATATGGGTCAAACAAAACAAGATATAATTTAAAGGGATAAAATATTAAAGAATTTCTGGCAAGGCTGAATTTGGTTCTGTTCAAGTGTAACCAAATGTACCAATAAGCATTTAAAAAACACCAATGTCTTGAGGGCATTTTCCTTTAACTTCTATACAGAGTATTAATTGTAATTTTACTTGTAATCTATCTTTTGCTTGATGTTTATATTCTGAACTGAATTGGTTTTGGAGATATTCTAACTACTTGGAGAGACTGTGGATCTCCTGATGCATAGGTTTGTTTATTAACTGTTTGATTTTTGAAGAACAGTAAATCTCAGTTCATCTTAATCCTCTACATTTTCTTCATAATTTTCTTGAGGAAAGATTTGTTTTTGTTTGGAAGAAATTGTTCCTTTTTATCTGCTTTTTTTGTTTTATATTGAGTCACTTTTCTTCTGATTTTTCTTCTTTCTTCCCTTTTGTAATTTCATCTGTAATTATTCCTTCTTCATCTCATGATGAGGGTGTGGTACTGCAGGTTGGTACTGTTAGGTAACAAGTTCTTTTCTCATTTCTTTGTAATACTGGGCCTACTGATATTTCCTCTGCTGGTGTGGTGCTTTGGAAACAGGGATTGATAGGGCTTTGTCGTTACTCTTCATTGTTTCCATTTCCATGTAGCTCTCCAAGTTCTTCAGGGTATTCAGCTTTAAGGTGTGTTTTGTTCCGACAAATGTATCTGTTAAGCTGTCTGCTTTGTATCATCAAACTCATGCCCTTGTTTCGGTACTTTCTACTAGGGACAGCTCCAGTATGGTTCTGTAGCCTCCAAGAATCATTATGAATTACAAGTCTATTTTAACGCTCCCTCATTGAGACCACTTTTCCATAAGCCTGCATCAATCACTCTCCCAAACTGTGACATGAAAGTCACTACTACTCATTTGTCTACACTATACCCAGTGTTTCTTATTGTGACTTTTGTAGTTTTTTGACCTATTCATTTGGGACATTTTCTTCAATTAATTATTCTCTAAACTGTTCGTTTTCTTCTTCCTCTTGTACATTTAGTTGTCTGTTTTGATTTTTGTGTTGTTTCTTTTAGCCAATGCAATGTTTTATCATATGACATCTTTGTGTATGACAGATGTCTTGCATGTGAAAATGTAACATGCGTAAATAAATTTTTAGATGATCGGGAAACGTCTTTTTCGCTTTTTTGCTTTTGTCTATCTCAGGCATCAAAAGCAGTCCCTCCTTAGGAGATTATAACTTTTTTTTTTACAAGAACTCCAAAGAAAATTTCATTTGTTAATGCTTGAATAAAATATGTTGTGCAGGGAGAATCGAAAAGATGCCTTCATCTTATGAAAGCCTAAGAAGAAGATGGTCATGATAATGAAGATGACGGGGGTGTTGTTGGCAGTGATGATGATGACAATGATGAGGACAATGATGACAACAACAACAATAAAGACGACGACAATGATGAAGATGACTGATGAAAATGACAATGATGATGATGATGGCTTTTTTCTTTATTTACTACAAAAGAAATAAAGAAACTAAATGGTTTGATATATAGTTGTGAAATTAAGACTTGCCATGTGTGTATGTGTTTCAGATGTAAAGATATTAAGTAAATAAAGAAAACAAAAATAGTGTCCCTTCAAAAAGTACCTCTAAATTGGTCATAAACCTGAACAGCTTTCAACTCTGGACAGAAGGTTCCTCTTCCTATCTAACTAATTGGCAAAACTGCGGACAAGAACCATTGTCTCACATTTAGAATGATTCTCTCAATAAGTTACCATAAAAATCTAATTAAACATATCTCATTATTGGTGTTAATTCTCTGATTCTAAATTTCTTTAGAGAAGAAAAGTCATAATTTCAATTCTTTTAACCTTTTCTATCCCACCTCCTCCACCACCTCTTTTATTGCAATCAACTGCAAGAATAAATTGACTAACCAGCTTTTATAAGAACAATGAATTAGTTTCCTGCACTGGACAATACCATTTGTGATGGCAGTGGTGGACATTAAGCCCACTGGTATATGATAACATGAATTATAAATGGTTGTGATGAACCATTTCTTCAATTTCCTTGCTTCCCATTAATGTCTGGTTAATTACATCTAACAGCATGTATCGTCAATTTCAATCAAGCCATAGAACACTAGCAGACCTGCCAGGTGAAGTAGTTTTGGAAATTTTACTTACAACTTATACCTCTAAAAATAGATGTGTAGTACTTCTTAACGACATGAGCACTTCGAGACTGCTATTGTTCAGATCTGTAAGTGTGTACATGTGTGTCTGTATGACTATATAAATGTAATAATAAAGTCAGACCAAATATTGATATTTTGAATGCAAAATATCAATATTTGATTTGACTTTATTATAGTATTTCATACTAAGCCATTACCAACTAACCGTTCCTTACTTCGATTACATGGATATTCTAATAAGGATTTGGAAGGGCTTGCTCTACTGGACCTGGAACAGAAAATTCATTCCTAAGCATAACACAAAATCTATATACATATGATAGCAGCTTTGTAAAGCTTTCACTTGCTTCATGTTTACACCAATGTACACATACTCCCATGTATACAAGTATACACACACACTTATTGTACCGAAGAGACAGCAGTGTTTGAGTTTATCAAATATGTAAGTGAATGTTCTTCCAACTTTATTGTTCAGCCAATATAGAAAGTATGCAGTATTTCGTTATGCAACCATAAAATAATATAAAGTATATTAAATGTTTTTAAATGTCAATACTATGTTCTACTGCATTAGCAGTGCCCTTTACATCACTTGTTAAGGTTATCTCTACAGACATTCTATAGAAATTATAGCCAGTACTAATTTTTGTTATGACCTGTATTTCAGGTTCTTGGAATCCATCATCAGCCTACATTGGAATCCACAAATGTAGTTCAAAGTTCAGTCAGTTGAAGCAAGGCATGCCTTAAAAACGATGACCATGATTACTTACCATCCAGAAATTACTCTGTAAAGTGGTTGGTGTTAGGAAGGGCATCCAGCCATAGAAACCAAACCAAATCAGACTGGAACCTGGTCCTGCTTGCCAGCTCTAGCCAAACCATCCAACCCATGCCAGCATGGAAAATGAGCATTAAATGAAGATGATAATGATCTTCAATATTTCAGAATTTTGAAATAGATTCCTTCCTCACAAAAGTATGTCTGTAGTTGAATGTTGAAGAAGGCCAAAATTATTTGTAACAAAATTTGCCAAAGTTTGCTTTATAAGAAAAATTCTACTCAAGGTCACTAACCACAGAATCTTCCAGGTCTAAAAGAGAATATATCCTAACTTTAATGCTAAATCTGACATTAAATCCACGGGAATGTCTTTTGATTCATGATATATTGTTTGATTGAAAAAATGGCCAAGGAATATTGTTATTATTATTTTTTTTTTTTTGTGTGCAAAGGCTTCTAATATTCAACAATATTCCTTCTGTGGCTTTTGTTAAATCTCAACAGAACTAATTCAATGTATTTTTGAAATTACTCACAAGTTGTTCTACTTTTGTGTCAAGTATAAAGTATGTATTGAGTCCTGTTGTAAATATCATTAATGAAGATTACATTTCATTTATTTTAACATTTCATGATTTCTAAAAAGTACAAATTCGCTCAATGATAGTTTACATGTCCAGCTTTTAGTATGGGCATATTCCAAACTTTGGCATTAGAGAGAATTTTAATGCACGAACTGGTAGACAATGTCAGCTTCCAAATATACTAGCTTCAAAATCACGAGCAAAAACATTCTATTGTACCAGTCTGATATTTAGAGGTCCTCAATTGTTCACCTGCCTACCTAAAGAAATCAAAAATATAAAAGGGACCTCTACTGAAGAAGCATTAAAAAACACATTGGATAAACTTCTAACGCTGATACTTGACCAGCCAATCATTCGAGGATACACTTAAGCAAGATCAGCTGCTACAAACTCAATCATAGTTCAACTTCCAGCCATTAAGTGACGAGAAAACTGACAGAAAATAAATTAAGGTGGTGCTCCCACATGGCTGCAGCCCAACAACTGTGACCATTAAAAGAATAAAAGAAAAAAGTATGTGATAAAATATTTAAGCTTAAAATTTCCGAAAAAAGACAACAAAACGAATGTATGTGTTACATCAATAAAAGAAGTATTCATGTTCTCATATGCATGCATCATGCACACGTATCCATGCACCATGCATATGTATGCATGCACATACATTCAACCGCAGGCTGATGAATTATTTATGTTTATCAGAGTATATGGACAAAGATTAAAGGCATTGAATTCAGATGAATATTTAATGGGACACACAAACTATGTTTAAGCTATTAATTATGAGACATAAACGTTACCCATTTATTCAGTTTTATTCAACCTCCACCAGATTTCAGTCATGTGTTAAGACAAATTCATTATGTTTTACATCCAGTTTTTGCAATACTACAATGGGAGGGCGATGATTTTTGCTCACGCCTTTATATTTACAACTCTATACATCACATATCCTACAACCAACCACCAAACTGTGAAATAGGAACATAATCTGTTATCAGTCAGGTGAATTGATCCATGGAAAATAGGAATGTTTGAATGCCTTACGATATGCTCAGCCAACCTGTACATTTCCTTCTCCCAACCACAGTGCTTCATTAATATTTGTATTTTAATGTAACATATTTATACAGGTAAACACAAAGAACATTGATTGTATGTCAACCCAGTACACTGATGCATCTTAACAGATTAGGATTAAATTGTAAGTTGACTAAAATTTTTTTGTTTTTTTTTGTTTTTCCGACCAGGCTATCAGATGTTGCTACACATCGCTGGTCACAATGCGCTTCTCATTGTTTTAGCCTTCAAATGATGCCACCTCGCTGGCCAAGCGAGCAGGCCAACAGAAGAAAGAGTGAGAGAAAGTTGTGGTGAAAGAGTACAGCAGGGATCGCCACCGCCTCCTGCCAGAGCCTCGTGGAGCTTTTAGGTGTTTTCCCTCAATAAACACTCACAACGCCCGGTCTGGGAATTGAAACTGCGATCCTATGACCATGAGTCCACTGCCCTAACCACTGGGCCATTGCGCCTCCACAAGTTGACTAGAATTGTGTAAACAATTTCACTTGGAAGTTCAAATTGTAGTTCTTGAAGTACTAAATATGCAGTTAGGTTAATATTGGTTTCAAATAATTTTCACACAAGGCCTACAGTTACAGGGAAGGGGTTAAGTTGATTACACAGACCCCAATGTTCAACTGGTACTTATTTTATGAACCCTGAAAGGATGAAAGGCAAAGCCGACCTTCGTGGAACTTGAATTCAACATAAGTATGAACAAAATGCTGCTAAACAGTTTCTCAGCATGCTAATGATTCTGCTAGCTTGCCTCCAGTTTTTTTTTTCTGCCTTTAACCCTCCAACGCGGAGTATAGGCCACTTATAATTGATTTCCATGTCGCATAGTTTTTTGCTTCTGTACTTATACTCTGTCATGAATGTCCCCCTTTCTCTAGTTTCTTTTGTGTTGATCTACACCACGAGCTCTTAGGCCTACCTTTCTTTCTATATCCATCCAGATTCCACTGTAAAGCACTTTTCGCTACATTTGGTGTGTCTTTTCTAATTGTGCTACCAATCCACTTCCATTTTTTCTTAAATATTTGCTCCCTAATTGAAACTTGATTTGTTCTTTGCCATAGCTCCATATTGTTATGTGTTCAGGCCATCTAATTTTAAGTATACTACGCAAGTATCTATTGATGAATGATTGTATTTGCTTATTTGACTTAACTGTTGTTCGCCATGTCTCAGCCCCATATAATAACACTGCTTTTACATTAGGGTTAAAAATTCTTATTTTGTTCTTTATTGAAATTACACTTGCACTCCATACTTTTTTTTAACAGTTTAGGCAATATTAAATTTGGCACAATCATGTATGTTTGTCCTATGTGTAGAATGTGAGACATGGACATCCTTGACTAGAATGGAAAACTTATAAGCTGAATCAAGCGTATATAATTAATTGGCACTCTATCAGTTATGATGATAAGTTTTCCAGTTGATCCATCAAGAGAACAGCCTGCTTGTGAAACTAACGGGCAAGTGGCTGAGACAATGTAGTTTTCAGGGAGATTCGTCCTATGGGACCCAGAATGTGACAAGGATGGCCCTTTGAAATACAGGTACAATGCTTTTTTGCCAGCTGAGTGGACTGAAGTAATGTGAAATAAAAAGACTCAAAGTGGTGCTAGGAATTGAACATACAATTTTGTGATAGTGAGCCAAATCCCCTAACCATTAAGCCATGTGTCTTCAGGAATAAATAACTCTAATGTATATCCACAAAAACCATAGAAAGATATAAAGATGTAACCAAAGTCTAAATTGTTACAATATTATTAATGTATGTATATCTCACTCTCTCTCTCATGATATGTATATATTTATATAAATGTATGTATGTACACACACACACACACACACACACACACACACATACACACACACTCAATCACTCACAAGGGTGGGTCGAAAAGTTCATAGGCTGATTACAAAGGAGTGATGTTAGAGCTGTGAAATCTTATTAATAACTGCATTGTTTCTTTCCAGGTAAACTGACATCTGACTGTTCAAAGTAGACTTCAAAAGTAAACTACTAGCGATTCCTCTTGAAAATCAACAAAATTTGGCATTGTAATGTTATCAAGTACCTGCAGATAACAGGTTTAGCCACCAACGACATTCATGTTGACATGACTGCTTCATTAGGGTATTACACTCCAGCTTTATCAATAGTGTTGCAAGCATGTGCAATTGAATTTATCAGGGTAAAACACTTGGCTAGCAACCAGTATTGCAGTGATGATAATATCATATCTGCTGTTGATAACTTTTTTGACCAACAAAATGAAAGCATCTTCACCAATGGGATCCAAGCACTACAACACCAACAGAAAAAGTGTGTAGACTGTAAAGAGGACTATATTGAGAAATAAACCTTGTTTGGTTACATTTCATGAGAGTATCTTGGTCAGCCTATGAACTTTTCAGGCAAACCTCACTTGTGTGTGTGTGTGTGTGGTGTGTGTGTGTGTGTGTGTGTGTGTGTGTGTGTGTGTGTACAGAAAGATAGATAAATAGACAGACAAACAGACAGATACATAGATATATACATACATATATGTCAGGTTGCTCTTGAGTGCTGCTGGTAATATGTAATGGAGTACAACCTGTTGCATGGTTGGGCCATCAGTGACTAAATCAGCAACATCAGCAAGCCTGCTTGGTGAATATGGTGGTTTCTGTACACCTTGTAGGGAGAATATATTCAGAAAGATCAATGGCCATCTAATTACATGTTATATATATATATATATATATATATATATATATAATTATATATATATATATATATATATATATATATATATATATAATTATATATATATATATATATATATTTATGCACAAGGACTTTGAAATTTGTGGTTTGGTACTTGTTTGTGGATTTAGCTTAACAGTGCAAGTTAGACTGTAAGTCCTGGTGAAGACAACTAACTGAAGAAATGGAGAACTCAAATAGAAAATCCTGAGGTGTGTTCTGTGAGTTTGTGCCAAACATTAGCACCAACTTTCTGCTGTCAGCATTGCTCAAAATTGTGGTTGGTCATACACAAGTCTCACCTCTTAAAACAAATCCTCTGTGTGGATAGTCTAACAGCTAAGTTGGTGGACCTTCCTACATTGGGATCGATGAGAGAATCAATTTAAGATATTCATAGAAGTTACCTCCCATGATCTGCACATTTATTTCGAAATTCTGTTCACTCTTGTGTAACCTAGTCTATTTTCATCCAAAACAGAGATGAATACTAATGCCACTTCCATATGGCCTACTTGAACAAGTGTCTTCTGCTATAGCCTCAAGCTGACCAAAACCTTGTGAATGAATTTGCTCGACAGAAGCTAGAAGAAGCTTGTTGTATATATGTATATATATATGTGTGTGTATGTGTATGTCATTGTGTCTGTGTTGTCCCCGCCCATTACTTGAAAACTGATGCTGGTGTGTTTATGTCTTCATAAGTTGGTGGTTCAGCAAAAGTGATCGATAGAATAAGTACCAGGCTTTAACAGTTGAAATAGAAGAATACAAGTTCACAGTCATGTTCTTTTCTCTCATTATTGATGTGGTCATTATCTTATGCTGCATCCCTTCTCAGACAGCACAGGACTCTGTGTATGAGGTGATGCTGAAAAGTTCTTGGCTTTAAGGGTATCATGAAAGGCCTGGTTGGAGACCCAACCTTCTGAGTTCTTTTACAGGATTTAGAAAAACTGAAGGACCACTGCAATAAGTGTGTGAATCTGAGAGGGGAATATGTTGAATAAAATCATAACTGACTGATCCTCCTGTATTTTCTCTTACCCAAAGCCAAGAACTTTTCAGCCCCCCCCCCCCCCGTAAACATAATGTGATGAGCAATAATAGTTGAAACCTACATGATAAAATTTTCGCACAATGAACACATCAATTTCTACTAATATATATACAAACACACATTATATATACATACACACACACACACACATATATATACATATATATATATATATATATATATATATATATATATATATATATATGTATATATACATACACATTGTAATAAGAAAATGAAATGACAATGGAATAAATGATTCTGTTATGAGCTTCATTAGCTTACATCTGTTTCTGCCAAAGGATGCTGTGGACTCATAGTAGGGTGCCTGAATAATACTTTATAGCTTCATTGGAGCCTTGAATATGAAATGCTATTTATTTGGGAAAAGAATTACATTTTGTGCATATATATATAGAGAAAGGCATTACCATTAAGAAAGTTAATACAAATGTGTGTCTGTGCACAAATGTGTATATATATATATATATGTGTGTGTGTGTGTGTGTGTGTGTGTGTGTGTGTGTGTGTGTGTGTGTGTGTGTGTGTGTGTGATTGTATTTTTGAATACAAGAATGAATCATCAGTGGGAAATGGTAGTTTAGGATTAAAACCAAAACATGTTACATGGTAAGAGTAAGCATACTGAAATGAAAGGAACAAGCAGATAGATACAGAGATAAGCTGACAGAAATTGTTTAAGGTAGATGTTAAATATGTTGTATTAGTATATTGTGAAACATCTGTGATATTATGTTGTCTTGAATGGAGAACTTTACATACCTAATAATATTTTAGAAAAAAATAGTGTGTGAATTGAACAACATGACTTACTACTGATTAAACTCTTTGAAATAGATAATACATGTCATAAACTTATCTGTGAATATAATACACTCTAGTGACAAAATTATGTGCAGTGTTTTTTGTCAACAGCACACAGTGATATTTAAAAAAAAAACATGCAGCATTCGGCATCATAATGTGAAAAACCACAAACAGTATTCCAATGCCTCTTACAGAAAATCTTGCATACTAAAGTGTGAGAGATATGTTTGACAGTCATAACAAAAAAAATATTGTAATGCATTGTAGCATGAGAGATACTTGCAACAATCCAAAATATCTGGTACAGGAGAGCATTCATGAAATACAGCAACGTGAATAAAAACAAGAAAAATACATGCAATGCTGTAACAACATCTCACATGAGTGAGCATTCATTCAAAATAAAATTCAGCTGATTGGATTTTTTTTTTTTTTAAAAAAGGCATGTTTGACATTTCAATACCCAATATGACAACTTACCTGTTTTCATTTCTATTAAATATTTGGTGTTAATAGCAAGAGAAGAATTAGCAATGATAGTCCTTAAATGGGCATATAATAACATCATCAGGAAGAGAACTGACAAGATATTCTATTGTTGCAATTACTAATACATTATACATGCACACACACACACATAACATATATATACGCCTACATACACATACAATCACACATTCAAATAAAAGAAAAACGCTATCACTATACAACAACAACAATAATATTAATAGTAATAATAATAATAGTAATAATAATAATAATAATAATAATAATAATAATAATAATAATAATAATAATAATACACATATTCAGTAAGAATATCAGAATGAAATTTGTGACTAAAAAGTGTGGTGTGCTTATTATACAAAGAGGCAAAGTAGTATCGTCTGATGGTGTAGAGCTGCTCAATGGCAAGAAACTCAAGGATATTGAGACTAAGGAATATAAATATCTGGGGATTTTAGAATACGACAAAATCAAGGAAAGTGAAATGAAAGAAAGCTTTAGGCGAGAAATATCTCAGAAGAACCAAGTTAATTAGGGGAAGTAGACTCAATGGAAAAAACAAAATCAAGGCAATGAACACATGGGCTGTTTCCTTAATGCGATATGGCACAGGTGTTGTTAGGTGGACAAAGAACAAGCTTGAGGAAATGGACAGGAAAACTAGAAAAGTGATGACAATCAACAAGGAACTACACCTCAAAAGTGATACTGACAGACTGTATGTACCTAGAAACAGGGTTGGAAGAGGTCTCATAGGATGCAAGATCTGTGTTGTCAATCAGAAGAACAGTCTGGGATGGTACATCAAACAGCAAAGTGAGCCCTTGCTTGCTGCTGTTAGAATTAACAATATAATACCTACTAAAAAATGTGATGGGCCCACAAACATTTAAGAAACAAGATGCTGTTGTGGCAGATAAAAGGAAAAAGGAAACCAGGATCATAAATATTGCAATACGTGGAGATGCACGCGTAAGTGACAAAGGAATAGTAAAGATTGAAAAGTACTGAGTACGAAAAGATGAAATTGCATGAATGTAGACTATGAGGAGAGTATCTATCTTTCCAGTAGTTGTAGAGACACTCAGAGCACTAACAACCAAGTTTGAGAAGTATGTCAAAGAAATCAGAATTGACATGAGAGCAAAGCAAGCTCAAAAAACTGCTCTGATGGGGACAGCAAGGATTTTGAGATTGATTCTTGGATGTTGAATGTCTCCCATGATAATTAACAACCAAGTATCAAAGCTTATAACGTGCAGAAAGAGACTCTGTGTAACCTCTGACTGCAGGCTGCTGTCTGCTCTCACAGAATATACCAGAACAAACAAGACTGAATGTTGCAAAAACAATGATAGTAATAATGAGAAGTAAAGTGATAATTAATAATAAGAATCCTTTCTACTATAGGCACAAAGCCTGGAATTTGATTACATCTACCCCAATACTTGACTGGTACTTAATTTATTGACCCCGAAAGAATGACAGGCGAAGTAGACCTTGGTGGAATTTGAACTCAGAATGTAGCAACAGGCGAAATACCACTCAACATTTTGCCTGGTATGCTAATGGTTCTGCCAGCTCATGCCTTAATAACAACAACAACAATAATAATAATTTTTTCTGCTAAAGGCATAAGGTCTGAAATTTGGGGGAGGGGACTAGTTAATTATATTGACTTCAGTGTTTTACTGGTACTTAATTTATTGACCTTGAAAGGATGATAGGCGAAGCCGACATCAGCAGAATTTGAACTCTGAATGTAAAGATGGGTAAAATGCCGCCAAACATTTTGCTTGGTGAGCTAACAGTTCTGCCTGCTTGCCACCTTAATAATGACGACAATGACGACGACAACAACAACAACAATGATAATGATAAGGATAATTCAAGTTGTAAAAAAAGGCTGGAAAAAGGTTGGCTGTGGATTTTTGCAACTTGAATTGACAATGAAGATTGCCACAATTGGCCTAAGCACTTACCTGAAAAAATCAGATCACTGGATGCAAAAAGTTGTCTTAAAGCACGAAAACAAGAAAACCTCATACTCAATGACAAAATAGGCAAGGAAATATCTAAGTGAATTCCAAATACAGCAAATACCAGAATTAGATGTACTGGAAACAAGCAAAGAAAAAGCTAATCATATAAAAACACTTCCTAAAACTGTTGCCTTAGATACGCTTACTAATAAATAACAAGAAAAACTTCTCAATGACAAATATCCAAAGAGAGCTAATAATGCTGATGTTGACAAAGTTCTTACCCATCAATGGTTAGTGTCTTCTGGTTTAAAATCTAAGACAGAAGGGTCTATAGTAGCAGCCCAGGATCAATGCCTGCCTACAAGAAGCTACCAGGTCAATATCTTAAAGAATGGCAGTAGCCCAACATGTCATATAAGTAAACAACAGATTGAAACCAACAATCATGTGTCCATGTGAAGCCTTCTTGCACCTACAAAGTATCTCAACAGTGGCACAATATATTAACTGGGTAATTTGCAAAGACCTGGACTTGCCCCATGATAGAAACTGGTGGGAACACAAACTACTGCCAGCACTTGTAAATGATTACACCTCACTCCTTTGGAACTTCACCATTAAACTGACAGAAAGATAGAAGCAAATAAGTCAGACATTATATTGAAAGATTTCAGACAAAAATCATGCCTCCTCATCGATATGACTGCCCCAATCGACATAAATGTATTTGTTGAGGCCTACCAAAAACTGAGCAAATATAAAGACCTTGAAATAGAAACTGGTAAAATATGGAACCTCAGAACTAAAACAATAACTGTTGTCATAGATGCCCTAGGAATGATAGCAAAAGGGGCTGATTGCTATCTACCACAGATACCAGGAAATCTAAATATGGAAGAAATTCAAAAAATAGTGCTCATGGGAACTGCTCATATTCTATGAAAAATACTGTTTGTGTAATTCTAAAAACATTTTTAACCTGTAAACATTGTGAAAAGAACTTTTAAATGCACATAATAGCAAACACCTTTTACTGACAGCTTAAGATCACACCATCCTCTTGTCACCAAAGCACTTTTAAAATAACTTTTAATTTTCTTATGTTTTGACAGACATTCTCTATTGCAAAACCAAAAATATAGCGCCCAAGTCACAACACCAACTTGAATTTCTAATTTGTTGTCTCTTGAGGTCTCTGGGTGAGACTGGGAGTCAACAAAGCAAAAGCCAAATATACAAAAACAGCAACAACGATAATAATAATAATAGTAATAATAATAATAATAATAATAATAATAATAATAATAATAGTAATAATAATAATAATAATGATAATAATAATAATAATAATAATAATAATGATCATAATAATAATAATAATAATATTGCAAAAGTTGGCACTGCTTGGAACTGCACGCATATTGCATAAAATACTATCTGTCTGAGGTCCTTGTGACTTGACAAACAGTACAAACCCCCAGGAGACACAATATCTTCAATCAACAACCTCAAAATATTGTATACTGTGCAACATCTATAATAATAATAATAATAATAATAATAATAATAATAATAATAATAATAATAATTTTTTTATTAGCCTCATACAAAAAAAAAAGGAAGAAAAACACTTTCACAAGAGGCTACAAAGAAAGAAAAGATATTGTAGAGTGTGAAAAAAAGTTTACAAAGTATGAATGGTGTAGGTAAGGGAAATTGTCTGGAAGGATATATTAAGAATTTTGAAGGTACAGACACATGTCCATGCATCCATATGTATACATATATACACCCAAATATATATATATATATATATATATATATATATATTATATATAATATATATTATATATATATATATATTATATATATATATATATTTGTGTGTATATATATAGATATATATATATATATATATATATATATATATATTTGTATATATATATATATAAATATGTGCATATATATAGTATGATCTGGCTGAAACTTTGAAGTCACTGTCAATACTATTCTTGTTAAAGAATAATAATTTGTACTCTACCCAATGAATTGAGTAATCCTTCAATTTATTGTAAATTTGTCTTTATTAGAATATAAAACAAGTAATAATATATAAAACACACACACGTGTGCATATATATATATATGTGTGTGTGTGTGTGTGCATATATATATATATATATATATATATATATATATATATATGTATGTGTATATATATAGCAATAATAAATCTCTGAGTGAGATGTATATACACACACATAAACATGTTTGTGCATGCCCATACATACACACATACAAACTGTTGCATGGAAATAAATTAAAAAGTATAATCCAATAAATAAAGCTAGATATGATCTTAAGAAATAAGCTATGAATGATCTGAATAATTTTTTAAGAAATAAGCAATGAAAGATCTGACTAATTTTAAGAAATAAGCAATGAAAGATCTGACTAAGTTGACTTAAGGTATTCTACAACTCCATTGACTTTCTCAAATTGTGTTCAAGTGCAAATGAACATACCAATAAGCCTTTTTGAGGGCAGTTGATGTTGGAAACCAACATCCTGAGCATATTCTATTTTAAGTTCAAGATAAAGTCTTAATTTTAATTTTTCTAATAGTCTATCTTTTACATGTTTGTTTAAAATTGAACATAACTGTTTTTGTATCATTCTACCTTCCGCAAAGAGTCTGTGGCACCCCAGAAGCATAAGTTTGTTTATCACTTGTTTGATTCTTGAAGAATAGTAAATCTTAGTTCATCTTCATCCTCTGCATTTCATTTGTTATTTTCCTAAAAGAAACTGCTCATCTCACCTGTTTTTGTTGTTTTATGGTGAATTTTCTTTTCATGAGATTTTAAAACTTCTTTTATCACTTCACATTTGGGAATTTTCATCTGTAATTATCTTCCCCTCATAGTATGATGGTTTGCTGTAACAGGTTGGTACTGTTAAGAGATGAAGTGTTTGCTCATATATTTATGATACAAGACCTAAAGGTAGTTCATTTGCCACTCCCATAGTTTTGGTTGGTGAAGCTTTAGAAATAAGGTTTGTTGCTCTTCTTGATCTTATCATCTTTGCTTTGATTGTTTCTATTTAATCTCCTCAGCTCTGGCATTCAACCGTAAGGTGGGTTTTACTCCAGCAAATGTAACAATTAGATTTTCTCTCCAGTATCATCAATTGTCTCAATGCCTTCCGCTGGGCAGTTTTGGTATGGTTCTGTGGCCTTTGGAGAGCATTAAAACTTGCAAGTCTATATTGAAACCCTATCCATCATGGGTCATCTTTAGTTAAGCTTATATCAACCACTCCCTTATACTGTGACACAAAATTCAAAACCAGCCCTTTGTCCAATGTCTTTTATTGTGATTCTTGTGTGTCTGATATATTTACTGGGGCACAAATATATGGTCAGAGTTACAGTTAACAAATTCCACCTCTGATCTGGCTCTTTACAGTTTTAAATATACAGCAGATAGTGACTTTTATATTTTTCATTTGAGATAACTTCTCCTGACATCTTCTGAAAGGTTTCTTATACTACTTGATGTGAGGGAAAATAATTTAATCCCCTTCCATTCTTTTCATAGGCAGAAAAATATAACTTTCTTGTACCTTCTTCTGGATTATCTCTTGCTGCAAAGAAATACTGCTAATTTTTACAAAATTTTCTTGTAATTTTGACATGCGCAACAGTTCTGTCTGTTCTTTTTTGTATTGAAAGAAGATTCCTCTTTATACAACTTCTATGTGGATGGAATGCAGTATTAGGAATCATATGTGAGTTGTTACTGCTTTTGATATTGCTATTATTGTCGCTGTCTTTCAAATGATTTATTTGAGTATTAGGGACATTTTCTTGTACCAATTGTTTATTATGCAATTCATTTTCTTCTTCTCCCTTGTAAATTTATGTGTGTGTGTGTGTGTGTGTGTGCATATGTGTTGTGTGTGTGTATATGTGTTGTGTGTGTGCATATGTATTGTGTGTGTGCATATGTGTTGTGTGTGTGTGTGAGTGTGCATGTGTTGTGTGTGTGTGTGTTTGTGTTATGTGTTTGGATAATGCCAAAGAGAGAAAATGTACTCAATACATGTGGATAAGATTATTTGTCTGTAGCTTATGGTTCACTGTTTAATGTTTTTGCCCCCCAAAAGACTGTATACTGTGAGTATTAATATGTATCTCAGCACCATTTGAATAACCAATAATTTTAATGAAAATAATGCTGTACAATAATAGCATAAAGATGATTGAATCTTTACAAGAACCCACATTTTCTAATGCCACAGTTGTTATAAATACACTTTCAAACTATATCTCAGCAGTCTGCTAGTAGATAACAGTGACACTTTTAGTATATTGGCTTCAAATTTTGGCACAAAGCCAGCAATTTCAGAGGAGTGGGTATGTTACTTACATAGACCCCAGTACTCAACTGGTACATATTTTATTAACCTTGAAAAGCTTGAAAGGTAAAGTCGACCGTGGTAGGATTTGAACTCAGAACATAAAGACAGATGAAATGCTGTTAAGCATTTTATCCAACACGTTAGCAATTCTGCCAGCTCACCACCTTAAGCTTTTGGTATATTAACAACTGATTTAAACTGACTTGAATTATTTGTATGAAAATTTAATTTACTAAAAGATACAGTTATTGGTAATGAACATGGACTATGATCTCAAGATCCCTATGTAGTACTGATAGCTCCTTGGGTTTTATGCATCTATAAGCATTGGCTGTTTATATAAAAAGCTACATTTGAAAGAACTTTTGACATTTATCTAAACATTTCAGTGCATTCTGGCTCACTAGAAAATTTTGAAATTATGTCAGAGTGTACTACCTATGAAGAAACCCTACATAACTACACCAATCAAGAAATATTTTGAAACTAGAATGAAAGGTAAGAGGCTGCCAGAGTAGTCAACTGCACATTCTGCATTTGATGCTAAGATCCATTTTCATTATTTTATTCTTATGATTGTTTGCAACCAGACACTAGCCTTGTGCAGCAAGAATCAATCCTTCCGTTTCTGCTTTTAGACCAGAGCTTTTAAGCCATTGTTGATTTCCTTTTTGATTTCTTTGTAGAATATTGGCCTTCGAGGGGTTTTTCTTTATTGTCTTCATTTGTTTGTTTTTGTAATTTTGTTTACATGTTTTTTTTTTGTCTCTGAAACCATTTCTGTCAAGGTGTTATTTAAGTTTATTATTTCAGAGTAATTTTTACTATTTTGTATTTTATTATATCCTTGAGGTTAGAGAAAGGTTTTTTCTATGTTTTCTTCTTCTTCTTCTTCTTCTTCTGTCTTCAAGTCACTCCTCTCCATCCATAATCACTGGCTTTCTATATCTGTTTTTGTACTCATATCTCTTGCAAACTGACTGTACATTTTCCCCTTTCCTTTCCTCCTCCTCCTCCTCCTCCTCCTCCTCCTCCTCATCATCATCATCATCATCATCATCATCATCATCATCATCAGCAGCAGCAGCAGCAGCAGCCGCAGCATTGCCTGCGTGTTGGGCAGAATGTTTAGTGATATTTTGTCTGTCATAATGTTCTGAGTTCAAATTCTTCTGAGGTCAATTTTGCCTCTCATCCTTCCAGGGTTGATAAAAGAAGAACCAGTTGAGCACTAGGGTCAATGTAATTGACTCACCCAACTCCCCTGAAATTGCTGGCCTTGTGCTAAAATTTGAAGCCATCATCATCATTATCATTATTATCATCATCATCTTGTTTTCAAAACTTTCATTTGAGATTCTACTACACCATCAGTTACAGCTTTGCTTTGTGGAAGTGTAGAATTATTCTGTATGTGTTGTGCAAGCTGGTTTTTTTTGTGTGTTTTATTGATGAGGGTGATTGTATATAGTGAGTTGCATTACATTATTGAGTAGAATATGAGTTATGTAGAAAGTGCTACACTATCAAGTATTTATTATGAAAAGGTGTATATTGTGTGAGCAGGGTTATTTTATTGGGTGCTTATTTTATAGGGTATGTATAACATGTAGAAAGTATACTGTTTTCAGTTGTGTTACTGAATTGAAATTGCATTAATCAGTTTCACTTCACTTGATTCAATGTATTTTTCTGGTTTCAATGTTCTTATTTAATTTTTTGAATTAGATCCCATCCTTCTCTATGCTAGATAGGTATCGCTCATCCAAATAATATTCACAGTGATCGCGTTGGAAAGCTATTTGTAGTTTCCTAGTTTTTCAGTTCACTTAACTTCCAGTTTATCATGTTGAGGTTGTTGTTTATAACTGGAACAGCTAGTGTGTGTATACCTATTATCTTATTTCAAGCTTTTCATTTTTAAATGTTAGTCTGAGTCTGTTTTATTTGTTCCTAATTTTCTCCTTCATATCTCTTATATGTTATGAATTTCACCAGCTCCTACATATTTCTTTGGTTGGTTCTGGACTACCTTACCACTTTTAATATCTAGATATAATTTAATGTTCTCAGATTTAGTAAATTTAGATAGACTAATATTCATTGATATATCTTAACAGAATCCATGATCAGTTTCATTGCATAACCAAGTGCTGCAATGTGTTCTTTTTGCACGTGTAATATTTGTTTATTTGCTTTTTTTTCTCTTATTACGTTGAAAGTACTCTATGTGATATGAGTGTAGAAGTGGATGGGAAGAAACAATTTCTTCTAAATAACAATGAAATCCTACCCCAACAAATAATGAAAAAAATGCTGAGGACAAAAATGAACTAAGTTTAAACAAAAGTCAAGCAATCAGTGAATAGACAAACTTATGCACCCGTAGTGTAATGGACTTTCAAAGAAGTTGTAATGACACATAAATGATTAAGTTTGCAATATAAACCACATGCAAAAGATAGACTACTCATAAAATTAGAATTAAGACAGTATATTGAACTTAAAAAAAAAGAATTCCCTGAAGATAGAGTGTTTCAAACATCAAATCATCAAATACCTAGAAAATAAAAAACGCTTAATGATGCATTCAGTTGTACTTGAACACAGTTTGAGAAATTATTAAGTAATGAGGGTCATGAAGTGCCCAACTCTACCTAACCAATAATCTTATATGTTTATTTTCTTTTTGTTTTAAATATTATGAGTTTATTGTACTGTGTTTTTTTATATATTTTCTGTGCAAATATGTGTGCATGTAGACATGCATGTTTATGTGACTGTGTATATATATACGTATGTGCATTTTTCAAAATTCTTATTATCATCTTCCATATATTGTATAACATCTCATACACTACCCTTTGTATTTCTGAGCATGGTTTCTTTTTCACATATCATATATTTTCTTTTTGCATTTTTGTATCTCTGTGAGTTCTTATGGCTAATATAAAAAAAGTTAGTGTTGTTGTTGTTGTTATTATTATTATTATTATTATTATTATTATTATTATTATTATTATTATTATTATTATTATGAAATTCAGCAGTCATTTAGATGGAAAAATATAAATATAACACATTCTTAGTCATGTGCAAGCATTTTTACACTCACAATAAAAAGAGACAAAAGATTTGTTGAATGAGTTCATTAACAGAAATAACACGTTCTGCATCTCTCTCCTTCTCTTACACACACGCACACATGTAACAATGCTAACATTAGCAGAAATAGTGATGATAAAATTTTTTTTACTTCTACTACTTCTCACAACAAAAATAGTAACACCACCATGAACAAGAACACAACAACAATAATAAAAAAAGGAGGAGGGAAGAATAGGAAAAGAAGAAGGCCAGTTTCTCTACCTCCTATCACACCCCAAGCCCTTCCCATCTCCTAGCTGGACTATCATATTTGTGCAGTTTATCTTGAATAAATAGTGCCACTGTGACAGCTACCAAATAAATGTATTATGTTTTGTTTCAAAGTGTCTTTCAATACTTGATCTGAATTTTCTCTGGAAAAGGATGATTTTTTTTATTTTTCAGGAGGGAGGGCAGAGGTTTACTCTACTGTGTTCCTCAGACTGTTGAGAAGAAGGAGGAAGGTATCCTTAAACCAAAGACTTGACCTGAATTCTTACAAGAGAGTGGACTCTGCTAACAGTACCCAAAGTAGCAGGTGGTAATATTATGCTAGATGATGGATTAAGACTAACATCTAAATAATCCACAGTGGGATTAGAACTCAGGATGCAAGGAGATGGAACAAATAACACAAGGTATATTCTGGTTTGATGTTTTCACAGTTCCACAAATCCACCCATAAAAGATGAAAGGTGACATTAATCCAGATAGGATTTGAACTCAGAAGACAGAGGATCAGAATAAGTACCATGAAACATCTCATCCAACATTCTCTCAACTCTGCCAAATCATTATCTGTTGAGTAGTGGGCATAATCTGTTGCCTGTCTAAACTCCTATCACCTGGTCCTTTAGTAGCACTTTTTATCAGTGTCTACTCTGTTAAAAGAATTTGATCCTTGATATAGTACAGCTCCTCCTTTTCTTTCTTCCAGTTTCGAAGGCTCTGTAAAAGATCATGAAGTACTGCCCTTCCTACATAACAAAGAAGCTGTAAAAATATTTTAGAAAGAGAATAATTTCAAAAACTATTGTAGCTGATTCTCAAACACAGATGACTATATTTAAACCTGGTTATTTTTCTGAATTAATTAAACCTCTTTTAATTACGGTTCAATGAATATGTTAATTGGTTACCTTAAAGCCACTCGACTTGATTAATTCAAAGGTAATCACAAATATATTCTCCAGATTCAACTAAATATGACAGGGCCTAGCAAACTGCACACTCTGCATTATAAATCATACCTTATCACATCTCTGATGTGATAACGTGTGATTAATAATAATAATAATGATAATAATAATAATAATAATAATAATAATAATAATAATAATAATAATAATAATAATAATAATAACAATAATTCTTCTAGTATATTCTAAGATACATTCTGATGTTTTAAATTATAAAACAATTTAATTAAACATCATTGGGCATAGCCTTAGTAAATTTAAACAACCATTGGTTGTTTTCTTCTTTTGTTGTCCATTGAGAGCCAACAATAATATCCACTCACTTAATATTAGTTTCAAATCTTGGCACAAGGCCAGCAAATTCAGTGAAGGGTCTAGTCAATTACATTTGACTCCAGTGCTCTCCAAAAAGATGAAAGGCAAAGTCAACCACAGTAGAATGTGAACTCAGAATGTAAGGATGGACAAAATACCACAAAGCATTTTGCCCTGCCCGCTAATGATTCCACTAGCTCACTGCCTCTGGAATTAACAAATGCAGTCAAGTATCTTGCCTGTTGTGCTAATGATTCTGCCAGCTGACTGCCTTCCACTCTCTTAATATTGAGATCTTTGGTGGCTGGACACACCTATTCTGGATCAATAAGCTCTATTGTGGTGATTCATGTATATGTAATAGTGATAGCAGCAGTAACTGAGGTAGGTATGACTGGCTGATTAAAATATTTACTTAACTATTGTGAGTTTGTGGGTTCAATCGTACGGAGTGGCATATTGGGTAAATGACTTGGCTTGACTCATGCCTCGTGAATTTAATTGGGCCAATAGATAATGTGTTGTAAGTCCATTACATGGAATGTACATAATCATCATCATTGTTACTATTTTAATGTCCACTTTTCCTTGCTTGTATGAGTCAGACAGAATTTGTTGAGGTAGATTTTTCTATGGTTGAATGCCCTTCACCTGTTTCCAAGCAAAGTTATATTTCCCCATACCAGTCACATTTTTCATGGAAGATGGGAAATGAACAGTATCGCTTGTTTGATGGTGAAGTTTGCTTACAACCATCATGTGGTGTGAAGACAAGGGCATATATAAACACACGTAGAAGAAATTAGCTAAAACATTAACTAGTCAGCATGCAAACACATATGCATTCACGCAAACACAGACATACAAACACGCAAAGAAACAAACTAAAGCACTTGTACCTTTTATGAAAACTTGGAACTCTTTTAGTTGTACGCTACCACCTTCTATTTCAATCTTTAGGGTCATCAGAATGGTAAAAAGAAACTTGTGCTTCTCATAAAGGCCTCGGCAAGTGTAACGGAACACCTCAAAGGTGAGATAGTCAATGATGTTATGGATACGTTTCGATGTGACTGGTGATTTGACGGATTTGTCCATTGACATGTCAAAAAGGCCAAGAAACTGTTTGAGTGATGTCTGATACATCACATTTACCATGCTCATCTCAACAACTAGGAAATATAAAATACTTCCACGGGTAGCCACTAAAACAGAGAAGAAATATTTAATATACAAGAACATTCTTATGAAGAACAAACAACAAAATGAGAAAATGTATAAAAATATAAACAGAAACAAGAAAGCATCAACTTGTAATAAAATATCTGAAGGGATAGATTAATATTGGTAAACATAGTATGTAAAGAGATTTTAATTTTACTATATGCTGTGAAATTTTGATTTCAAACATCAAAAAAGCAGATTCTGGTTTTATATTGGTTTCTGCTTTGTTGTAACAACAGAAATGTATTTCAGAAAAATTGTTTGTATGAGTGTTTGTAAAAGTTGTGTGTGTGTGTGTGTGTGGTGTGTGTGTGTGTGTATGTGTGTTTGTGAGTGAGTGTGTGTGAATATGTGTGTGTGTGCATGTGTGTATATATATATATGTACACACATGTATGTGTGTGTATGTGTGTGTTTATATATATATATACATATATATATACACACGCACACAAATATGTGTGTGTATGTATGTATATATATATATATATATATACATACACACATATATGTGTGTGTATGTATGTACGTATGTATTATGTACATATATATATATATATATATATATATATACATATATATATATATATATATATATACACACATATATGTGTGTGTATATATGTATGTATATATATATATATATAATATATATATATATATATATATATATATATATATATATATATATGAATATATATATAAATGCATAGACGTTTGTGTATACATACATTTACATTATCATCAAAATAATAATTCTTTCTAATGATGGTAAAAAGTGAACAATTTTGAGGGGAGGAAGCAAGTCATTTACATCAACATCAGTACCCGAAAGGGTACTTATTTTGTTAGCCTTGAAAAAATAAAATGCAAAAATCTACCTTGGTGGAATTTGAACTCAGAAAGCAATGAACTGGAAGAAATGCTACTAAGCTTTTTGCCTGCTATGCTAACAATTCTGCATGTTTTCTGCCTTAATGATAATCAACCTAATAAAAATAACAACCACTTTTCCATGCTTGCATGGGTTGAATAGAGCTTATTGATACAGATTTTCTACAACTAGATGCTCTTCTTCTTGTAAACCTTCACCTATTTTCAAGCTTGGTAATATTTCTCCATGGCCAGACATATTCACATAGAATATTGGCAATGCACGAAGCTGCTTGTATGATAGTGACACTTGTTTATGTCAGACAAGGAAGCACAAACATACACACACACACACACACACACACACATAGGCACAGGAGTGGCTGTGTGGTAAGTAGCTTGCTTACCAACCACATGGCTCCGGGTTCAGTCCTACTGCATGGCACCTTAGGCAAGTGTCTTGTACTATAGCCTCGGGCCGGCCAAAGCCTTGTGAGTGGATTTGATAGACAGAAACTGAAAGAAGCCCCCTCGTATATATGTATATATATGTATGTGTGTGCATATGTTTGTGTGTTTGTGTTTGTCCCCCCAACATCGCTTGACAACCGATGCTGGTGTATTTACGTCCCCGTAACTTAGCGGCATGGGTTAGACAGTTTGACAGGTGCTGGAAAAATGGGATTTTTTCTTTCTTTCAACATTGAAACTGAAATTTGAGAGTTTGTCTCTTGTGACTTAAGTTTCCAACAACTGCAATGTTCACTTCTCACCTCAAGATTGCTAGTGCATGAATCTCAAGTCACAAGACAAACTCTCAGTTTCACTTTTAATAATCCGAACGTGGCCGTTGCCAGCGCCGCCCTGACTGGCCTCCGTACCGGTGGCACGTAAAAAGCATCATCCGATCGTGGCCGTTGCCAGCCTCACCTGGCCTCTGTGCTGGTGGCACGTAAAAAGCACCTTCCAATCGTGGCTGTTTGCTAGCCTTGTCTGGCACCTATGCTGGTGGCATGTAAAAAGCACCCACTACACTCACGGAGTGGTTGGCGTTAGGAAGGGCATCCAGCCGTAGAAACATTGTCAGATCAGACTGGGTCTGGTGCAGCCTTCTGGCTTCCCAGACCCCAGTTGAACCGTCCAACCCATGCCAGCATAGAAAGCGGACGCTAAACGATGATGATGATGATGATGATGACATCCATAGGTACTACAGCATGTATTGAGCACCCCTCTCTCATTCAGCTGACATAAATCAATGCACATATACATATATATCTACATACACACACACACACATGCATATTCATCTATGTCTGCAATGCAAAATTGTGATGCGGTGGCTTCAACCATTTGTAGTTATTGGCTAGGTAAGCATCTAATTTCCTTATCATTTTTCCATCTTTTACTCCATGCTTGCATGGTTGGACAATGCTCAATGATCTTCCACTTCCACAATTCCTTCCACTTGCATTGTTTGAAACTTCATTTTCCAGCTTTTGTCAATCTTATGCATCACATGTCACCACCAGAGCAATCTTTTCTCTTGCCATACTACATTTGATTCCTCCTAGAACCAGTTCTTCTGTTTTTCTTTTTTTTCAGCTCATTCATTATTCATTCTTTATGCACACTAAAATTACATATCATGCAGAGTATGCTGACTTCATTTCTTCCAGCTTTTGCAAATGTTTTGCTTTTAATGTCCATATTTCACTACCATGCAATAATCATATACAAACATCATACAAGCGACCCTTCACTCTGAAAAGAATCCCTTTGTTACCAGTAGCAGTAATAGCTATCTTAACACTTTCCATCCTGTCCTTACTCTACCTACCATACTTTTAGAACACCCACCAACCTTACTAATTAGATCCTCAAATTAACAGAAGCTGTCAATGACTAGAGAGCATTCTGGGCATTTTAAATAATATAATACCTGGTGCTTGTCTTGCTAATTAATTCAGTGCATTTGCTACTGACAAAGTCTTTCTTCCCTGTCAGCCTGTCTGCAATCCTATCTCACTATTTGTAGCCCATTATTTACATTAGGGGTGACGAATGGCATTCCTGCTTACACCTTTTCTATAAATCAAACACAGCCACTCCTCAGATAGCAGTGGAGGCTTGTTGTCTTTCCAGCTGAAATCTTTCATCCTTGTTGTCGTCGACGTTGTCATCCTCATCATCATTTAACGTCCGCTTTCCCTGCTAGCATGGGTTGGACGATTTGACTGAGGACTGGCAAACCAGATGGCTGCACCAGGCTCTAATCTTGATCTGGCAGAGTTTCTACAGCTGGATGCCCTTCCTAAATGCCAGTCTTTGATAATTTTACTCTGAAGCCTCTTGATTTAAGGTTTTATTTCCATTTTAAAGTTTCTTCTCTAAATCTTTAACAGATTTACCCATGGAAACTACATTGCAAGCATACAAGAGTCCCTACGGACAGCCAATCTTGAATTTCTTTGAAAAGCTATAAAATTAAGTGAAGAGCCAAACCCTGATCAATGCATATCTGAGTGCTCTATTCCTTATTGAACTAAAAATAACAGCTAAATCTCCCTCAAACATCACTCTGCTATTTTAGAAAAGAACTTGTCGGATAATGTAGTCCTGAATTCCCTGCACACAGGAAAAACAAATAGGATAATCAAGGGCAGAGTGCCTTTGATCAAAGTTCTGCTCAATCAAGGCTGACCTAGGGCTTAACAAACAACATTATCCTGTTGTAACATTTTAGTATCTTTTTTTCCTAGGCGTCAGTGAGAGAAAGTGCACTACTATCATTTTGCACACACTTTCTCCATCAATGTTTCAATGTCTTGATTAGCACTGACACACTGCTTCACAAACTGGAACACAGATATTAATTATATAGCTACCAAATCTATAGATATTGATTTGATCAATAAAATCTCTCAAAACATTGAATGGACAGATACAATCTGTAGATGTCGACTGGATGGATACAGTATGTAGATATCATCTATGTGTGTGTCATGTGCACAGATGCAGAGTGCAAATTAGTTTGGATAGATGCAGAGTGTAAACTTGTCTAGAGAGATTCATAGTCCAAATATTTGCACATACACAATATGTAAATGCCATTTTCAGTGGTTCTATTGTATAGATATTAACTGGTTAGACGCTGACTGTAAATGTTGTTCAGACTTTGTAGAGTGTAAATATGGCTTGATAGATACTACCTATAGATGTTGATGTGTTTGTGGATGTAAATTACTGTACAAATTATCTGGACAGATATCGTCTGCAAATGCTAAATGGAAATTCACAGCCTATATACTGTATATTTTACTAGACAGATGCAGTCTGTAAATATCAGTACCGTAGACAAAAACCTCAACATATTATCTAAAGAAGAGGCAGTTACCAGACAAAGGTTTGGTGATTCAGTGTTGTCCAGTTAGATATAGACTGTAAAAAATAAATACGTATTCTTGTTGTCATCTAGATATATTTAATGCGTAGAAAACACCTGCACACACATCTCTTGTATGTATTTTCTAGTCAAGAAAATAGTCACATTTTGTAAATACCAATTTGAAGATTGATAATAATAATGATGATGATGATGATAATAATAATAATAATAATAATAATAATAATAATAATAATAATAATAATAATAGTACATTGTTTTGTCTTGGTATAAAAGATGGGCTACAGCAAATATTCTGCTCAATACCACAGATTTGCTTGTCAGTTGTTTGACCTTAACCAGTTGAGCATGTCCCTTAGTGGCTGACGATATGTGCACCTCTGATCACGAGCAGAAGTAGTGGGGGAGCATCATGGCCATGTGTTGAGAGGGATTCTTTGGGGTTTGAATAATTCACCACTGGAAACATGGGTGGTTCTTTCAACATCCTTAAACAACCCTTATTCAGAAACCTTTTGAGCGAGATGGGCTACTCAACCTGAAGAAAATTCTAACTGGGCCCCACCTGCAAGGTCATGTGCTGTTTATCTTGATATGAGATCACCATGTCGCGCACATATGGTTGTGATGCATGTGCCTGGTGTACCTTTATCAGACGGGTAGTCATGATGGGTATATTGGGCTTCGTATATTTTACCCCAGTGTCACTTTGATGGCATGCACTGCTCTCTCACTCAATAATAATAATAATAATAATAATAACCTTTACTGCTATAGGCACAAGGCCTGAAAATTTTGGGGAGGGTGGTGGTCGATTACATCGACCCTAGTACTCAACTGATATTTATTTTATCGACCCAAGAGGATGAAAGACCAAGTTGAACTCAGGGCAATTTGAACTCAGAACGTAAGGACAGATGAAATACCACTAAGCATTTTGCCCAGCATGCTAGTGATCCTGCCACCTTAATAACAACAACAACAACAACTACAACAATTACAACAACAACAGCAGTATTATTACAATTATTATTGTTGTTGTTGTTATTATTATTATTATTATTATTATTATTACTATTATTATTATTATTATTATTATTATTATTATTATTATTATTATTTATTATCATTATTGAGTGAGAGAGTAGTGCATGCCATCAAAGTGACACTGGAGTAAAATATACGAAGCCCAGTATACTCGTTGTGACTATCCGTCTGATAAGGGTACACCAGGTACAGGGATCACATCATCATCATCATCATTATTATTATTATTATTATTATTATTATTATTATATTATTATTATTATTATTATTATTATGAAGCTGGCAAAGCTGTTAGCTCACGAGGCAAAATGCTGAGTTCAAATTCCGCCACTATGACTTTGCCTTTCATCCTTTCAGGCTCGATGAAATAAGTACCAGATGAGTTAAGGGTTCAATGTAATCAACTAGCCCTCTCCCTTAAAAAATTTCAGGTCTTATGCCTATATTAGAAAGAATTATTATTATGATTATTTGAGAGAATTCACTGCCTGCTCTGCCAACCATCAAATTACATATTAATTTTCTGTTACTTTAGCATTTTGCCAGTAAGTCATCAGTCTTTCTGGTTTTCATGAATATTAGTGCTAGTCTATATTTTCAGGAGTCAGTAATGTAAAAACCAAAAATGAAGTCTATGCTTTGCAGAGGAAATCTGATAAGATTGAAACATGTCCACAATTATCTCCCATTCTTCTCAAAATAACATTAAGCATTGTTTCCTCCTCACCATATAACATTATGCAAGCCAATTTTTTAATGTCCTTTGCAGTAAAACTGCTAACACAAATGTAACTCTCTTCCTTTTTTCATTTTTCTCATGCAGACATTGCATAAGAATGATATAGTCACTGATCATTTCTGTTTTTCTATACCAAAAACAAACAAAAAAATAACAAGAAAATATGTATTATTGTACATCTACTTAGTAATCTTTCGATCACTGTTTTAGCAAATGCAGTTAAGAGTATACTTGGTTGATGAGGTTTCAGTAAGACTGAAATATATCCAGAGTTGTCTCCAGTGCTTGCTAAGAAAAAAATTTTAAATAATATTAGCCAATGGCTCATGTATTTTTTTTTACAACATAATTATTTCTAATTAACTTTCCTTAATGACCTCTGTATTAAATATGTTAACACTATCTTAACTTTAGTTTGCAACGAAGAGACAAATATTAAAAATATTTTGAACTGTGATCTTTATTGGAGCCCTTTCCCTTTGTTATCGCGTTCGCAATGAGTGTGAAACAAGGAATGCTTTATGCATTTACCAAAAATGTATCACAAGGAGATTTATTATGACCAATGCTTTTCAATGAGGTCAGTGATGGAAATGACTGGATATACATAGCAAATAACTACCTCCTACTTTCCAGAAGATTGCTTTTGTGTTTTTGTTTTATTTCTATAGTAATAGCAACATTTGTTAATTATTCTTTGTCTTCTTTCTAATCAACTAAATGTATGCGTTTACTTTGTTCACCTCTAGACTGATCCTCTGAACATTAATTAATCAAGGATATTGCATTACCATCTAACACAATTCCATTACTGAATAAGATGGTGCTATAATTGAAACATGATTATAACTAAAGGTTATTATTGTTGTTGTTGTTTAGCCCCGGGTCATCCCTGACTGAGCAGATGATCAAAAGCATGCCAGCCATAACTATTCTATCTCTTTTGTACACAGGTGTAGGAGTGGCTGTGTGGTAAGTAGCTTGCTTATGAACCACATGGTTTCGGGTTCGGTCCCACTGTGTGGCACCTTAAGCAAGTGTCTTCTACTATAGCCTCGGGCCGACCAAAGCCTTGTGAGTGGATTTGGTAGACGGAAACTGAAAGAAGCCCATCGTATATATTGATATATATATATATATATATATATATATATATATGTATGTATGTGTGTATATGTTTGTGTGTGTGTATTTGTCCTCCCAACATCGCTTGACAACTGATGCTAGTGTGATTACGTCCCCATAACTTACCAGTTCGGCAAAACAGACCGGTAGAGTAAGTACTAGGCTTATGAAGAATAAGTCCTGGGGTCAATTTGCTCCACTAAAGGCAGTGCTCCAGCATGGCCACGGTCAAATGGCTGAAACAAGTTAAAGAGTAAAAAGAGTATATGGCCTTCCTTTTTAAGACAGTAAAGTGATGTGATTTGGCTGCTATTATTTGTAAGTCATAAGGCAGTGAGCTGGCAGAATAACATGTCAGGCAAAATGTCAGGTGGTATTTCATCCATCTTTACATTGTGTTCAAATACCACCGACATCAACTTTACCTTCCATCCTCTTGGGATCGATAAAATAAGTACCAGTTGAACACTGGGGTCGATTTAATCAACTTAGCCCCTTTCCTGAAATTACTGGCCTTTTGCCAAAATATGAAACCATTATTTGTAGGTCAGGGGATCATAAAAAGGGCTCTCTGATTGGTTCATTATAAAATGTGTTACATTAGTGTAGATTTGTGACAGGGTCAATAACCTAATTTTACTGTAACTGATTATCAACAAAATATCAACCATAAATCTCACCAGGTCTGAATTCCTCTCGGGCAGTATTTATCTTTAGCTCTGTGTCTGCAGCAACCACCAGTTTTTCACTGACCTCTTGGGCTGTTATCTTAGTAACACTCAAAACTTGTATGAGGGACTCATCTTCAACAAGTGAACCTTCAGTTGATGTCAGACGGAATAACAAATTGTCTTCTAGTTCTTTCATTTTACGATTGTTCAGTGATACTTCTTCCAATAATTTGGTTCTTTCTGCTTCCAGTTCCTAATATAAAATGAAATATAAAAGAAAAAAGTATAAAAGAAGAAATCAAGCATATATTTCACCCGAGTTTTTGTTAATGCAATCAACTTTTGCTCCTTAATGTTTGTCCTTCATCCATAACCCACATCAGAATCACAGAATCATTATTATTACCATCCAACAACTATCACGCAGCTACTATGAATATAAACACCATATTATTGCTGCCAATACTATAGTGCTCATCATCAGCTTATAATCCACTAGTATATATATATTAACTATCACTGCCATGACCACAACCACCACCACTACTGCAGCCACTGCCACTACTGCCACCACTGCCACTGCTGACACCACCACCACCACCATCAACAACAACACTGCTCAACCACTACCAAGATTGCCCCCCACTGCCACCACCACCACCAGTACTACTACATCTCCCTTAACAACTGATATATTAAGCATGAACTTCTATGTAGTCTCTTGAACTGCTAGAAACAGCAGCTAAATATCCTTTCTATAACAAACCCTAGTATATTAAAAGAAAGACTACTTAGATATTGTAGTCCTGGATACACTGTGTCAAGTAAAAGAATAAATGTAGGATGGTCATGAATGGAACATATTGGATTATAATGATTGCAATGATTGTAATGTTGCTGTTATTTAGCCACAGGTCAAACAGGATTGACTTAGGGTTAAATAGCAACGATATTAAAAATGTTTATTGCCATCTGTGCATCATTATAGTTACTGCTTCGTTATTCTGTAACCTCTTAATTATCATTTATATCATTAGAATTATGACCATCAACATAACTGCATGATCATAGAAGACAATATCATCATCATCATCATCATTATCATTATCACCACCATCACCACCAAAACCAAATCCACCACTGTCATCATCAGTTTTCCATGCTGATATGGGTTGGACAGGTTTTCTAAGATAGTGCTTTGCGACCAGATATCCTTCCTATTACCAAGCCGTTAACTTGTCTCTTATAACAAGCGTGTATGTGACTCACATATTTTAAAACTAGAATACCTATTGTGATAGAATTCTGGTGACGAGCTGGCAGAAATGTTAGCACACCAGGCGAAATGCTTAGCGGTATTTTGTCTTCTGCTATGTTCTGAGTTCAAATTCTGCTGAGGTTGACTTTGCCTTTCATCCTTTTGGGGTCAATTAAATAAGCACCAGTTACACACTGGGGTCGATATAATCGACTTAATCCATTTGTCTGTCCTTGTTTGTCCTCCCTGTGTTTAGCCCCTTAGGTATTTTGTCTGCTGTTACATTCTGAGTTCAAATTCCACCGAGGTTGACTTTGCCTTTCACCCTTTCGGAGTCGATGAAATAAGTACCAGTTACACACTGGGGTCAACTTAATCCCTTTGTCTGTCCTTGTTTGTCCCCTCTATGTTTAGCTCCTTCTGGGCAATAAAGAAATAAAAATCTTAGAACAACACTGGATTAATCATTAAGCAAAATAAGCTTGTGCTCTGGGCATCAAGGGAAGGGAGGCTCCACAGAAATGGTAACTGGTTTACAGAACGAAAGAAATCACTGTAAACTTGCTCAAATAATATTCAAAGTGGTTTATATGATCAGAAATATAATTTCAAAGTGTTCATGATGTCATAGTGAGGATCTGATCAAAGGTTTTGCTTTTAAAAAAAAGGAGGAGAAAACTTTTAAAATATAAATAAAGTGGAAGGATACAAAAATAAATGAATTTTCCATCTTGCTGCTAGTTTCGTATCATTTTGAAAAATAAAAATTTAATTCATGGTTTATTGTTGTCTATATTTTGAATTACATATATATTGGGACACCAAAATCTTGTAAGTGCTTAGGACTTTTTATGGGTCTTAATCCAGTTTTGTCACAAGGCTTTAGTCAACCTGAAGCCCTGCTCAAAAGACACTTGCTCAAAATGCCTTGCAGTGAGATACAACCTGAACTTGCCTTGTTTTAAAGAAAACTTGCTACCCACAATGTCATGACTGTGCTAAGTTAAAAAAATGAGACCAAAACTTTGATTAATCTTTACAACTCATTTTTAATACAGGAAGGTATAAACAAATGTTCCTATTGCTTGCTGAAATATCACAGAGTACCCTATTGATTTCAAATTTTGGTACATGACCACAATTTCAGAGGAGTGGGTAAGTCATTTACATGACCACTAGTTCTCAGCTGGTACTTATTTTATCAACCCCCAAAGGGATAACAGGCAAAGCTGACCTTGGCAGCATTTGAACTCAGAATGTAAGGATGGATGAAATGGTGCTAAACATTTTGCCCAGTATACCTTTCAAACATAGAATTGATTTAAATTTTGGCACAAGGCCTCTAACTTTGGGAATTGGTGCTTATTTTATCGACCCTGAAAGGATGAAAGGCAAAGTCAACCTCAGCAGAATTTGAACGCAGTACGTAGGTGGACAAAATGTCACTAAGTATTTTACCTGATGTGTTAATGATTCTGCCAGCTCATTGCCTTAATGATATACTGAGGTTCCAGCCAATCAGACATAATATTCTTTTCTACTCTAGGCACAAGGCCTGAAATTTTCGGGAAGATTAGATCAATCCCCAGTACATAACTGGTACTTAATTTATCGACTCCAGAAGGATGAAAGGCAAAGTTGGCCTCAGAGTAATTTGAACGTAAAGATAGACGAAATACCGCTAAGCATTTCACCTGGCGTGCTAACATTTCTGCCTGCTTGCCGCCATAATCAAATGTAATATTACCCTACAATATAAACTGTGTCTAACTCACAACATCATTATCGTTCTCTTTTTCGACAGAGTAGTGGATTCAGTTGCATAACTCAAAGCTTATTTGCTAAATGATAGAATCATGCTCACAGCTAATAAGTGTATACTTTTCATTCAATGATCTGTTTATTTAAAAAGCTGGTGAAAAATAATAAAATAATAAGCTGAAAGATAGTCTTAATATTTTTAAAATGAATGAAATTCTTTGTTCAATAAAATATTCATAATGAACAACAACAACAATATTTACCAAACAAATATTAAAGATTCTTGCTATCAGGATTTCAAAATTCATGCAGTAAATTTCAGACTTATCAACTTCATATACATGTGTGTATATGTGTGTGTGTATACTCCTCATTTAACCTCTGTCTTCTATGCTGGCATGGGGTGGAAGGTCTGATAGGAGCTGGTAAATCAAAGGACTATACTAGTCCTCACTGTCTCCGTCTGTTTTAGCATAGTTTTTACAGCTAGATACTTTTCCTAATGCCAACCACTTTACACCTTCCAAATGCCAATCACTTGACAGATTGGATTGGATGCTTTTTTTACATGGCACCAGCAAGCCCACCAAGTAACTTGCAAGTTGAAGATCCTTTGAGAGGGATGGTGGTATTGGAAGAGGTGGCTTTGTGCCAGGTGGTAAGAGGTTAGAATGTGTAAGTGTGTGTGTTGTGTGTGTTACTTATGTTTTGGCATTGCATCTACACAATTCCACTGCACACACTATGTTATTTGTTAACATGTGCCATTAAAAAAAATGTCCAACCTTTGAGAGATTTGGCATTTGAAAGACCAGCAGAATAAATTACTTATTTAGAAACAAGAGTTAGTGACAGGAAGGGTACCCTGCTATAGAACACTCTCCTCTAAACTATACTAGTATAAAATAAGTTAATGTAATGATGATGATGACAATGATGGCTACTGTCATCATCATCATTGCTATTGTTATTGTTATTGTTATTATTATTATCATTATTATTATTATTATTATTATTATTGTGATTATTATGTTTGTTTGTTTGTCCGTAGACAAGATATCTCAAGAACCATTATTGAAACTTTCAGGGATGTTTGGCCTCGTGACTGGCATGAACTGATTTGATTTTGGGATCGATCCAGTACCAAGTAAAGATTCTGGATTATTTTACCTGTTTTTTAACTTAATTTTTGAGAGTGATTGACTTCATTTTTAGTAGTTTCGTTTGTGAAAGCAGTTGAGTTTATTTCAGATATTCTCATTTAAAAAAATCATCTCTGACTAATCGTTGAGAGGACGTTGGTGTTGCCTTGGCAGAGGTTTGCGCTCTCTGAGTGCTCTTGTTATTATTATTATTATTATTATTATTATTATTATTATAATTATTATTATTATCATTATTATTATTATTATAATTATTATTATTATTATTATATTATTATTATTATTATTATTATTATTATTATTATTATTAAAGCAATGTGCTGGCAGAATTGTTAACATGCTTAGTGGCATTTTGTCCATCTTTGTGTTCTGAGTTCAAATTCTGCCATTGTCGACTTTGCCTTTCATCCTTCTGGGGTCAATAAAGTACCAGTTGAACATTGGGTTGATGTAATTGACTTATCCCCTCCCCCAAAATTGCTGGCCTTGAGCCAAATTTTGAAATCATTATTATTATTATAAAACACTATCATCATCATCATCACCATCATTGATGATATTCAAGATGGCAAGCTGGCAGAATTGTTAGCACACCAGGCAAAATGCTTAGTGATGTTTTGTCCGTCTTCAGGTTTTAAGTTCAAATTATGCCAGTCGACTTTCATGCCTTTGGGGTTGATAAAATAAGTACCAGTCAAGTACTGGGGTTGATGTAATCGACTAGACCCCTCCCACTAAATTCCAGGCCCTGTGTCTATAGTAGAAAAAATTATTATTATTATTATTAATGTTGTTGTTGTTGTTGTTGTGTTGTTGTTGTTGTTGTTGTGTTGTTGATATTATCGTTATTATTATTTTAAGTGGCTTCCTTTGAAATTTGCAAAAATTTTTCTTGACGCCAATTAAAGAAAAAATATGTAAACTGAAGACAAAAATTAAGTTAACCTTTTGTGTAAATTGTTGAAATAATTAAGATGCACTATTTGTCAAAAAACAATATAGGAAACTGTGATTAATACTATGATACCATTTATAAACCCTCTAGACAACATCTTGTTAAACGACCTATATAACTTTCTAGTGTTCGTGTTGCAAAAGTTCATGAAGAATAATTGAAAGGAAGCAAAAATTGTATTGTCTTGATTAGGAAGCCAAAAGACATTAATTGCTTCAATAATTTTTATTGTTTCTATTGCCTGATAAAGGAAAAATGAATAAATAGTTGTTATTCAAAATGTAAATATAAGATCATCAAAACTGAGTGTCAAAATTTGTTAAATTTCATTTTGATATTGTGGTATTGAAGATATACAATTTTTCTAATCTGGGTCATGAAAATTAGATATAGGCACAAGCATGACTGTGTGGTAAGAAGCTTACTTCCCAGTAACATTGTTCTTTGTTCTGTCCCACTACATGGTACCTAAGGCAAGTGTCTTCTACTATACACCTCAGGCCAACCAAAGTCTTTGTGAGTGGATTTAGTAGGAAAAATCTGAAAGCTGCCTGTCATATCTATATACATGTGTGTGTATATGTGTGTGTGTGTGTGTGTGTGTGTATGTGTTTGAGTGTTTGTGTATTTGTGTGTCTGTGTTTGTCCCCCATCACTGCTTGACAACTGGTATCGGTTTTGCTTACGTACCTGTAACTTAGTAGTTCAGCAGTAGAGACTGATAGAATAAGTACCAGGCTTAGCAAAAAGGATAAATACCAGACTCAATTCATTTGACTAAAAATTCTACAAGGTAGTGCCCCAGCATAGCCATAGTCTAATAACTGAAACAAGTAAATGATAAAAGATATCATTGATATACCTTCACCAATTTATTCTTTAGTCTGTATTTTATTTTCATACATACAGTGTATGACAGGCTTTCACACAATTTATACCTAACAAATTCACTCACTAGGGATTGATGACATTGGCCCAACGTTTTGGAAGATGACATTGGCCCAGCATTCTGTGCAGTGACACTGAACCTGGAATCCCATGTTGCTAAGTAAACCTTAGTAAACTTATTTAACCACACAGCTATGTTTCTCTTTGTTTTGACTTCATAAGTTAAACTGTAAACAACAAATTTCACCATTATACAAGCATTATGGTTTGTTTGCAATCTTCCATGAAAATATGCCTGGCCATTGTGCTTTTCATGTCTGAAGAACTAAGGGAAATATCAAATTGTTTGGAAGCAGGAGAACAATGATATATTTAGTAGTAGAAAATCTGCCTCGATGAATGTCATCTGATTCATCCATTTATGGAAATGTGGAAGTTAAAACAATGACGATGATGACTATATGAATATAGGTACAGCCTTCTATTCATATAGTCACCAGTAGAGATAAGAGCTCTCTGAACTTTGCCCAAGTTATTCTTATTCTAGCAGCTACACTTTCAGCGTACCCTCCCCTACAACTGACTTGACCACCAAGGTAACGGAAGCTATTAACTACTCTAATTCTAGTTTTTCTCTCTGGAATGTGGCAGAATTTGTTCTCTGCATTTTCAGTGTTTATTGTTCCAGAGCATCTGCCATGTATAAAAACTATCTTCCCAGTGAGCCTTCCTTTGATATTACTGCACCTCTTATGTGTCCATAGCTTACACTGGGTACATCTTATAGAGTTTCTACCTACGCCTCTGCTACAGATCGAGCAGGGCCATCTACCTGAAGGGATTTGTGGTGTGCCTGCTTTCCTACTTATTAGGACTTTGGTTTTAGCTAGGTTGACTCTAAGGCCTTTCGATTCTAATCCTTGTTTCCACACCTGAAACTTCTCCTCTAGTTCTGATAGTGACTCAGCAATTAGAGCAAGGTCATCAGCATAGAGGAGCTCCCAGGGGCATCCTGTCTTGAATTCCTCCGTTATTGCCTGGAGGACTATGATAAATAGGAGGGGGATGAGGACTGCACCTTGGTGGACCCCTACCTCTACCCTAAATTCTTCAGTATACTCATTGCCAACCCTCACTTTACTGACAGCATCCATGTACATGGCTTGCACAGCTCTCACTAACCATTCATCTATCCCTAGTTTCCTCATTGACCACCAGATAAGGGATCGGGGGACCCTGTCAAAGGCTTTCTCCATGTCAACGAAAGCCAGGTACAGGGGCTTATCTTTGGCTAGGTATTTCTCCTGCAGCTGTCTTACCAGAAATATGGCATCAGTGGCGCTTTTCCCTGGCATAAAACCAAACTGCATCTCATCCAAGCTGACTCTCTCCCTAATCAGTTGGGCTATGACCCTCTCCGTAATCTTCATTACCTGATCCAACAGCATGATACCTCTGTAATTATTTGTATCTAAAGCGTCACCTTTACCTTTGTAGCAGTTGACTATTATGCTGCTACACCAGTTATTGGGTATGACTCCTTCGTGTATCACCTGGTTAACTATACGGGTGACTAGGCTATAGTCGACACTACCAGATATTTTGAGCATCTCTGCAGTAATTCCTGATGGGCTTGGGGCTTCCCCTGTCTTCATACTTCTAATTGCCTTACCTACCAAGGTACTATCAACTTGGATAGCTGGTCCCTCTGTTGGGTCGACATTTGGCAAACTCTCTTTCACCCATTCATTTTCTTTATTCAGCAACTTTTCATATTGGTGTCTCTAAACCTCTCTCTTTGCATCCTCATTTAGCGCAAGTGAACCATCATCCATGCGAACACATTTCTCTTCTACCACATCACAATTCTCTCTCATGCACTGTCTTGCAACATGAAATACCTCAAGTCTTTCATCCTCACGGCACAGAACATTGGCAATTTTTTTCTTATCTGCTTTCCCTCTGGCTAAATAAACCTGCCTCCTAGCTTCCCTTCTGGCAGTCTGATACACTTCCCTGCTACCACCGTTCTTCCAGTCCTTCCAAGCCTGTTTCTTTTGTCTAATAGTCCTGTCAACAACATTGTTCTACCACCACGTTATTTTGATGATAATGATAATGATGATGATGTGATGATGATGATGATGATGATGATGATGATGATGATGATGATGATGATGATGATGATGATGAGATGATGATGTATATTTTCTTTTAGCACTAATCTTAAGTTTGATGGTTTTTAATTCTTAGACTACAGAAGTCTTCAGGAAATTTATGTTATATCTCATTCTTCTATCTAGACTTATTGAATTATAATTTCTAAAGTAGAAATTATTTCTAAGTCAGATGATAGAATATCAATTCAGTAGTCATTTCATAGTTATACTGATTATTGTCATTCATAGGTGAAAAAGAAATACCTTTTCTGGAATTTATCTGATACACTTAATGAATCTTTATGAGACTGATATCTAACGATTTTTAACCAATAATATATCATTAATATACTTGTTGTGAAAGTAATAATCACTTACTGACAAATGAACATGCCACAGTCTGGGTGTTTTGCATAGTCATACTCTAACTTGTAACTTACTTGTAGACATCAGAATGTAAGACTGTAAGACTTAGAGGTCAGCTAGGCAGAGCACAGTCTACAGAGGTCAACTGAACAGTATGTTCCTGAATTTACAAAATTGTTGTCCTTTCTCTAGGTTTAGTAAAATGAATAGCAGTGATATACTGGGAATCAAGTACACTTTCAACACTTTATGTGCATGTCATCATCATCATCATCATCATCATTTAACGTCCCATTTTCTACACTGGCATAGATTGGACAGTTTGACAAGAAAGATGAATCAGAGGGCTCCACCAAGTTCTATGTCTGCTTTGACATGGTTTCTACAGCTGGATGCCTTTCCTAAAGCTAACCACTTTACAGAGTGTACTGGGTTCTTTTTATGTGGCACCAGCACCATTGAGGTCACCAAGTACCCACAAGATAAGACCCCCTCAACTGACTGGGCTATAGACTGGAGAAAGAAACTATAATAAAGAAAGAAGAGCAGATGTCTTGCTGAAGGGGTGTGTTTACATGGCTTGCCCACCTGAATGTGAGAAAGAGAAAGAAAGAGAGAGAGGAAAGAGACATGTGGTCCAGGTACAATGTGGATATGTGATGAAATAGGAAGTGCATGTATGGTCAGTAAAATTAAAATCATAATTATATGAGTGTTTGAGTGTGTGTGTATGTGTGTTTGTGCATTTGAGTACATGTGTGTGTATGTAATTCTTACCTGTTTTTCTTTCAGAATAACAATTCCGAGAAGTTGGTCCTCTAAGCCCTTGATGGTAACTGTGAAGTCAATTATAGAGGTGCGGGCTGAAATTTCAGGAGTGTATGCAGGATTTGGTAACTTTGTAGTAATGTAGATACGGAAGCCCTTTGTTATATCAACCTCCTTATCACCAACTTTTACCTGTAATTTTATAAACACAGTTGGATTTATTTAGAAATCAACTCTTTAATCACCATATTTTTTTTATTCATGTAAGCAAGTAGGTGCCCACAAAAATAGCAAAGAGAAAAGAAAAAAAGCAAGTCAAAGAACTTAATTAAACAACAAGGATTTATGAATGAACTAAAACAGTTTAACAGTTTTGAAAATTTAAATAACTGGATTAAAGTTAGCTTGGCACATTCTGAACAAAACCTAAATTAAAAAAAATAAAATCAGATTTTTTTTTGTTCAGTTTTATGTAGTTTTGTTTTGAGTTAATAACTAATAAATCTTTGAATGAGCTGGAAGCATGAGGTTCTGGCTTAAAGTTGACATGCTGTCTTATAATGATTAAGCAAAGTCTTGTCTGGTCTGGTTTCTGAAGGATTGAAATATCTTTACAGGATTTAATTACAGAAATCTCTTGTTGAAGTGATGAATTGCAAGCTCAAAGTGTACAAACCAAAAATAATCAACAACTTTATGATAAGGACATTTTAGAATTTCTTCAGTGAACAACATTAGAAGAGTGTAATGTTATAAATGTTCTACTTAGTGTGCTCAAATATTACAGATTACTTTTTTCTCTGACATAATAAAAAAAAAGTCATAGGATTAACAGTCATTTTAATTTTATTAATGCTTTTATAACTACTTGCCTCCATCCCCCACACAATATATATATATATATATATATATATATATATATATATATATATATGTATACCTTGAAAGATTCTATAAGCATTAACATTGGATAGAATTTTGCTCAATGTTGCAAGCTAGCAGAGTTGTTTGAGCATTGTGATATTTGTTCCAGTGCTTTACAATCTGAGATCAAAAATCTGTCATGGTCAACTTTACCTTTCATCCTTTCAGGGCTGATAAAAATAATGTACCAATGAAGAACTGGAATCAATGGTAGTGATTCCAGTGAATGGTAGTGATTCCAAAAAATTACTGGCCTAAATTAGAAACCATTATTCTCTCATTGGTCACTAGCTTATCATTCAACAGTCATTGTACTTATAGTTTTTTTTTCTCACTTAAGTTTATTGAAGTAGAAACTATATATTATTTTGAAAGATTCATAATAATACCAATCACAGAGTTATCACAGATCAATGATCTTGCCATTTAACTTAACAGATATCAAGATGTTTTGCCACCATCACCACCACTACCACCATAACTGTCACCACCACCGGCACCATAACTTTCACCACCACCACCACCACCACCACCACCACCACTGTCATCACCACTACTGTCACTATTATTGTGGCTTCAAATTTAATAGTTATTATGACTGCAAAACCAGTTTAATAACTTGCTTCCAGACAGGTAGAAACTCTTACACTGTTTCAATGTGAGAAATTTTATAGGAATTATTGAAGGACAGTCTCTAATTGAAATCTGTATGTTGATAACGACTGTGCTTAGGAAGTTAAAAATGTGCTTTTGTTAGTATAAAATAGTGTCTTATTAGTGAAAGTAATGGTATTTCTTACATCTCTTTTTAAGACTGCATCTCAATCTACAACCATTAAATAACTCATTTTAACACAGATTATTATTGTAAATAATTTAATGAATTAATATCCAACAGACCTTCAGTTTCTGTTCCATTATAAGAAAGAAGCTAAAGGTCTGAGCTGAAATGATAACATCTTATGATCTGAGCATTGCAGAATTTCTTCAGAAATTTGATTGATGTCTATTATATATGACAACAGATAAAAATCTAATGCAATCAATGCTGCAATAATTTAACTTTTGGCTAGATACAAGAGTCTCAGTCTTAAACATTTTGCCAACTTACACAATTTTCTTTCAGTCAAAATCAATAACTAAATCTTCCACTATATATATAAAAAAAAAAACGAAAAATAATTAATATCAAACATTCTGTATTTGCTTTCTTTTCACATATCATATTTTGTAACCATTTATCTTCAAATAATTTCTATTTTGTGAGAAGTATCATCATAGAGAAAGAAAGAAGAAAAAAAATGTAAGTGCTTTCTATAAGAAAATATTCTACGAAAATTTGTCACCATGCCAGCCAATTTCTAGAAAGAAGTATAATCAATTGTTCCAAGTTACTCTATAGAAAACATAGTAAAATAGTTTTAAATTGAAACAAAAAGTAAATACATAAAAGAAAGCATTTATCCTATGATGCAGTATATATAATATTTATGGATATTTTAAAATTTCCATAGAACCAAGCCAAATTTCCTTGTTTTATCTAATTTTTTAAAAACATTTTCTCACCCAAGTTTTTCAATCTGATGATTCAGCAAACTTTTATTTGAAATGAAAGAGCAACTATTCTTCGTAGCAGCTGCTTCCAAATAGTAAAATGAATTCTAATATGGAAATGAAGGCTTTTATTTTCTCTAGCAGATTTGAATGAGTTAAATAGAATATGTTAACTTTAAAAGCAAAGCGGAATTTGATTTTATAATCTGTGAGTAGTCAAGCATTATAATCACCCTGATAAAAACATTTCTGTAAGTTAATTTAGGGTTAGTGTTAGCTAGATGTCATTAAAAATCTAAATAGAAATAGTTATATTGTGAGGAAAACAGAAATGATATGGGGGGTTAGCTGAAAAGTTCATAGGCTGAACAAGATACTCTGATGGAATATGATCAAATGAAATTTATTTTTTATCATAGTCCCCCTTGTCATCCATGCACTTCTTCCATTAACGTTGCAGTGCTTGGATCTGATTGGTGAAGAAGCTTTCATCCTGTTGGGGAAAAAAGATCATCAACAGCAGATATGATGTCATCATCACTGCAATACTGGTTCCCAGCCAAGTGTTTTTTCCATGTTGGGAATCAGATTATAGTCTGATGGGGTAAAATCAGGAGAATAGGGAGGGTGATCAACGAGTTCAAAGCCACAATCATGAAACTAAGGTCTTGTACGTTGGAGTACAGAAGTCCTGATGAAACAAGATCCCTTTTGTCAGTTTTCCTGAGCATTTGGTCTGGATAGCCTTTAGTAACTACCTCAGAAAGTTGGCATAGTACTCTGCATTGATGTTGTGACCATTTTGAAACTAGTCAATAAACACAATTACCTTTTGCATCCCCAAGAACTGAGGCCATCACCTTCCATGCAGATGAAACAACCATGGCCTTCTTTGGAGAAGGTGGGGGTGTTTCCACTACATGGATTGTCTTAGTCTCTGGCTCAAAGGGATGAACCCAACATTCATCGTGGGTTAGGAAATATTCAAGGAAAACAGCTGGATCTTCCTCAACAGCGTCAGATTTTCCAATGATGTGGGTGTGCTTTTGAGCAGGTGTCAGAAGACATGGCACCCACCAGGCAGAAACCTTCATGATGCCAAACTCATTGAGCAAAATATTCTCAACCCTCATGGAATATGCTAATAGCATTGTCTATTTGGTTTATAGTCAATTGCTTGTCATTCATCACCATGTGGGGAATATGATCAACGTTTTTGTAGATTGTAGCAGTTGCTGGACATCCAGATGTAGAGCCATCTTCTCCCTAAATTCAGCTTCCCACTTTTGCACTATTGATAAAGTGGAAGCATCATCTCCAAATGCAGCAACTATGTCAGCACGAATGTCCTTAGGGGTTTTAACAGTTTTTCTGCAATACCAAATTTTGTCCATTGTCAAACGAAGTTGCTACAAGTTTCTTCTGAAGTCTGCTTTGAACAGTCAGATGTCAGTTTACCTGAGAAAAGACAATGTAGTTATTAATAAGAGTTGAAATTAATGCAAGCAAGATTTCACATTTCTAGCATCACTCCTTCATAGTTAGCCTATGAACTTTTAAGTCAACCCTTGTATTATATTTATTGCTGAAAATATGGGAGACCATTCAAGACATGTTTTGCTATTATTATGATATCATCAGCAAAGTATAGACCACACTGTATTTGCTGGAAATTTCACCAAGTGTTGGTGCAGAAGGCATGAATTGTTTGTAGAAAAATTTATTCAGCATGAAACACAGCAGTTAAGCTAATGAGGGAGCATCAAAGCACTAACTAGACAAGGTCATAATATGACTGGAGTTGTCTTCAGGAAATAATTAAATTGCTATCAGTCAATAGCTACAATTCATAGTTTCTTCACCAAGTAATTATTTTCAATTAACTTTGTATGCACCCTGCAGTGAGTATATTAACTCAGCTAAACCATTACTTTTCATACAGATTGCATCTCCAAGTAAAATATTCTATATATACATTTTGTCCATTTATTATTTTTATTATGAAGTCCTACAATATAGCACAGCAATAAGTGTTTTGGTGTACTCAATCTACAATCTGTCTTAGATTCCTCACCATTTCATTTCATTTACATTTTATACCCCCACCACACCATGCTGGGAAAATCACCATAATGTATCATTTTTTTTAACCCTTCTCTAAAATTTTAAACTTTGTGTCTATGAAAGAAACCATTATTATTAAAGAGAGGACATTTTTTTTGGAATGGCAGTTTCAATCGGAAAAAAAAAATTTAAAACTATAACATTAAAAAATTAAGAATAATAACAATAAAAACAATAACAACACAAATAATGCTATTGCTGTTGCTGCTGCTACTGATGATGATTATGATGACGACGATGACGACGACGATAACAATGATGCTGATGATGATGATATACATCTAACAAGAGAAATACTATAACCCAGAATAATGTAGAGACATAGTTTTCCAGGTGAAAGGTTTTCAATTAGAATGTATGACCTTCTAGGGAGACATTACAGATTTTGATGTATAAGAGTTCATTACCAATAAAATCAGCTAAAATTATTGAATATAAAAATGTTATTTCCATTAAAATCGAGGAGAAAGTGTCATTACATTAAACTTTATTTTATATCTCTCTTACAAAAACAATATGTTTCTAGTTAGCAAAAATGTTCTTGCCTCTCTCTTTCTCTCTCTTAATTTTTTTTTCCATTTCAATGATAAGTTACAGAAAATATTTTGCTTTTAGAATTTGAAATATGAAAGATTAACAACTATAGTGCTATTGCCCAGCAGATTTCAGGTGTGTAATATAATTACAAGCTATAATTCTATCAGTCTCTGGTCTTTGATACCTATTGAACTCAATCATTTATCAAGAGCTCTGCTGTATAATCTTTCTGATTTCCAGTAGTCATTAGAATACGCTATAAATGGTCAATCACAGCAATATGGAAGCACCTCACTCTTGCAATATCTTCTTCATTTCTTGACCATGACATAAGAAAATATGCTTTCCCTACAAATGCAACTTTAACAGCCATTAAATGCAGGCAAGAATGATGGATTAAGTAGGAGTGCAGTTACAGCCAGGAATGTGGTATGAACTAATTTAAGGACAAAGTCTTCAGTCTCACAGTGTTTCTGTGTGTGTGTGTGCTGGTCATATGAGACCACACAACACCAATTTGGTGGAATTAATTATAAAATAGTTTAATGAAAGGGCCATGACAAAAAGCACACCCTACTCCCTTGAAACAGTATATAGTGTACCCAGCTATATATATTATATTGATTTCAAATTCTGGCACAAGGCCAGTAATTTTGGATGAAAGGTCAAGTCAATTACAATGACCCCCGTGATCAACTGGTAATTATTTTATCGTCTCACAAAAAGATGAAAGGCAAAGTTGACCTTGGTGGAACTCAGAACAAAAAGGTCGATGAAATACCTATCTCTTTACTACCCACAAGGGGCTAAACACAGAGAGGACAAACACGGACAGACAAACGGATTAAGTCGTTTATATCGACCCCAGTGCGTAACTGGTACTTATTTAATCAACCCCGAAAGGATGAAAGGCAAAGTCGACCTCGGCGGAACTTGAACTCAGAACATAGCGGCAGACAAAATACTGCTCAGCATTTTGCCTGGCATGCTAACGCTTCTGCCAGTTTGCCAGCTTATAGAATGAAAGGCAACATTAATCACAGAAGCATCTGAACTCAGAATGTAAAACTGGACAAAATGCTGTGAAACATTTTGCTGTCCTAAGGATTCTGACAGATTGTCAACTTAATACATACACGCACACACACAAACATGTGTGTATGTGTGTGTGTGTGTGTGCATAACAAAAACATATATACATGTATACACAAACGTACAGCACAGCACAAAATAAAAAAATACATTAGAGAAAAAGCATTACTTTGAATGTAGAACCAGATTTAATGAAATTCCTTTCAAGAACATTATCTAATGCTGGATCAAGTTCTTCGCCAACATCTTCAATGAGCAGAGGCCGACCCAAAGAAAGGCTGTCTTCAAGGTGTGTTCGGAAATATTTGTGGTTCAAAGTTGTCACCTGAAAGAAGAGAGTATAATTTTTTGTAGCATTAATTTCATGTGGAATATTACAACATGAAAAGTATAAATCAATTACGGTTATATTTGGGGATAGTCATATTTTGTTACCAATTAAACACCTACACTGTATTCTTGATTTTCACTCCAGCTTTATTATTATTCTTATTATAGTGTCCTTCATCTGAAATCTTTTGTCACACATCCTGTGACCTCTTCAGTGACTCTCCATCCCATGTGTCTTGTGTCTTAGAATTGACAAAACAGAACAGGAGGTGACACGTAGGATGGAGAGTCACTAAAGAGGTCACAGGAGGTATGATGAAAGATTTCAGACAAAGAACACTAAAACAAGAATATTACTAAAGCTGAAGGGAAGTCTAAGTATACAGTGTGAGTGTTTAATTGGCAAAAATATGACGATCTCCAGATATAAAAATATCTGGTTCAACACACAAATTCACATCAGGAATCTTGCAAAACAAATACATAAACATAAAACAATTATTGAAATATATGTTATTAGTTCATCGGTCATTGCTGATGATGACCAATGATATCACATGGGAGAAGAAGACAGGACACAGTGTGTCTGGCTGAGCTCAATCAATCTGATGCCTGCTTGGATATGTATATATATATTATTATTATATATATATACATATATCAAAAGGTTTGGAGGTGATGTACAGGTATTATATATTAGAGGAAATGAGGTACTCAGAAATTTGAATGGGTTTATATTTACAGATTTTTATTAATATGCCACATGTTTTTATGAATCATATATTAGCGCTTGCATCCACTCTAGTGGATTCATGATTTATAAAAACATGTGACATATTAATAAAAATCTGTAAATATAAAACCATCCAGATTTCTGAGTACCTTATTTCTTCAGCCACTACACACACTTTTTTTTCTCTCCTTGTTTTTTCTTTGTACCTTTCTGTAGAAGAGCGTAGGCTCGAAACTTAAAAGACTTTTTCTATTCCTGAGCGTTATACTAATTCATCTGTTTGTTTTGTACACCACCTGTCTTCGTCTTTTGTTTTTTTCGTAAACTTTCCCTATATATATATATATATATATATATTTATATATATACATGCAGAGTCTGACAACAAATTGTATACACACTTCAGGAAAGAAAAAATCTGTATGAATATTTAATTTGTATAAATATGTCTATAAATGTAGATACTTCTTTTGATGTTTTATCAAACTGCATTAACACTGAATTAAAATATTTATACAGACATTTCCTTTCTTGAAGTGTGTATAAATTTTTTTGGTGGATTCTTGTATATATATTATAAATGAAAGACAGAAGATGGAAGATATGAGAATTTTTATTAATCATGACAATTGTTTTAACCCATCTAGCACCGATCCCTCATGGGTAGGATACTTAACAACTGGTTCAGGAGCATCCAACGGTGTGAATCTGTCTCTTCAGGTGATAAATAGATATAACTTATTCTGCAATGTACCTTCTCTTTACGTGTAAAGAGAAGTAGCAAATTAAAGGATATATCTTCATTTATATAGAAGATCAAAAATAAAATAACAAATGCTAAAAAAAACCCCAAAAAACAAACATGCAATACAGTGGGTAAAGTATTAAAAATATCCATGCTAATGATACAATCGAATTTCACCTCAGCTATGTAGAAATTTCAAAAGGTAGATAATCTACTGGCAGCTAACTTCTCTACATTGGCTTCTCTGTGAGGGGCTCTTCTGCCCTTTTGACTTGCATTATTTTAATACGATGGGGGACCTATGTATCCTCCTCACTCAGTAAACTGGTTGGGGGTGGGTTGATGGCCTAATAGTTAATTACCAACCACTTCACCATGGAGGGGTTTGTACTGGGTTAAATGATATTAGAAGCAGATAGAAACTTGGCCTGTCTAGACAACGGATGGAAATTAACAATTCAATGCATCCACAGACCTAAATAAAGAATTAAAATTTGCTATAAGTGATTTACATGAGTAAGACTGGAGAAATTCCAAAAATTGTAGCCTAACTGAGAATTAATAAAATGTGTGATTTTCATATGAAAATTGTCAAATTTTACATCACTACATAGTTGGAAAATATTATAAAATATTTAGAAGTTCTCAAGTAAAGAATTGAACTTGTCTCAGTTTTTTAGAAATTCTATCCTATCTAGGCACTGGTATAATTGTATGGTGAATAAGTTTATATCACAATATGTTTTTAGATTCAACACTTCTGAGTAGCACTTACTCAACTACTTTAGTCTCAGTTTAACTAATTCTTTGTGAGTGGAATTTGGCAGACAGAAATTATGAAAAAATCAGCTTATATATGCATATGTCTATCTATCTAATTAAAGGCACTTCATCGGTTAAGACAATGAGGGTCCCAGTTAATCCAATCAACAGAACTGCCGGTACATGTAATTAATGTGCAAGTGGCTGAGAGGTCCACAGACACATGTACCCTTAACATAGATCTCAGGGAGATTTGGTGCAACACAAGATGTGACAAGGATGGCCCTTTGAAACTCAGGTACAACTCAGTTTTGCTATCTGAGTGGACTGGAACAATATGAAATAAAGTGTGTTGCTTAAGGACATATCACACTACCGGGAATCGAACTCACAACCTTATGATCATATGTTGAGTACCCTAACCACTAGGTCACACACCTTCACTATCTATCCACACACACGCACAGTGAACAAATAAAAGACAGAAAGTAACACATTTAGTAGGAGTTACATGTATCTGCTAACAGTTTGACTTTGCTCCACCATTATTTAAAAGTTCATGGTTGTAGAATACAACACACCATTAGTTGTTTGGAGACAGAGTATTCATACACGCACGCACGCACACACACACACACACACACTTACGCACATGCACACACACACACACACACACATGCAATTTCTTTGAAAGCTCCAGCTTCCATATCCAGATTACAAATTTATATTTGCACGTAAAAAGCACCCACTACACTCGCGGAGTGGTTGGCGTTAGGAAGGGCATCCAGCCGTAGAAACATTGCCAGATCAGACTGGAGCTTGGTGCAGCCCCTGGCTTCCCAGACCCCGGTCAAACCGTCCAACCCGTGCTAGCGCGGAAAACGGACGTTAAACGATGATGATGATGATGATGATCAATAATAATTGGAGCACTTGGTTTCGTAAGTAAATGCCTAACTACCAGTCTGGATAAACTTGGATTTTCAGAAAAAGAAACCAATCAACTAATTTGTACATTACGACCACAATCTGTAAGCAGAACAGTAAAACTATGCAAGACATTTCTCAGGTTTAAAAGGTGACATTATTTTCGTTATCTACATTTCGAAGATAGAGCTTTGTATCTTTGTTAGAAACCAGCTCCTTCTTCAGAGGAACAACTTAAAAGATTAAATGCAGAAGAGACACATACATATGTGTGTATGTATGTCTATGTGTGTGTATCTCTGACCGTGTATGTGCTTATGTGTACTATGCAAACTAGCATCGGCTGTGTCTATTTATGTAAAAATAAAAAACCCCGGAATATGTTAATTCAAAAATAAAGATCAATATGTACCAAACTGAAATAAATACTGGATCAATATGATTGAATAAAAACTGTTGAAGCAATGCTCTAGCATGGCCACAATGTGATCACTGAAACTAGTAAAAGAGGGGAAAAGTGTATATCTGAATGAGTAAGTCTAAAAAATCTGAAAAAATTTTTCTGTATCTTGAAATTATAAAAATTTGCATTTTTCAACTGAACCAGAGTAGCTATTCATTGCTAAAATTCAAATTTTAACCAAGTGAAAAATTATGTATTCCATGATGTATAATTATAGCTAGATAATTAAATCTTCTCACAGTTAATTAGCAGTGGAGAATATTTGGGAAATTCTAAAATGTTTAAAAATCATGGATATTTCACCAGGAAAAGGATAATTAAAATAGTCAAATTTCGTCCATCATCTAACATGTAAATTATAAATTTGAAAATATGCAGATGGGAACAAATAAATAATTAAAGCTTGTTTCAGCTAATTAGAATGAATAACTTTAGAGAAAATTTTAGTCCTGATATGTCCTACAATCATATAAGTTAGCATTTTTACAGGATTGAAGTCATCATTGTAAAAATCATAATAAATGAATTCTAAAATCTATGGTTAGAATTAATCCTTTTAGCAATCAGATTACTTTGAATACTTATGTATTCATTGTTTTGAATTAATCATGCATTATATTGTAGCTATGAGATTTTTATGAGGTAACTGTTAATTTTTTAGAATGACATTGTAGGGTAGGTGTGATAAACCAGATATGGCCAGTTTGAACATAATACGAGTAGAATATTTTGGCTAGATATGGCTGGTTTAAATAGTAAAGTGTTAAATAGTTGTTTCTAACATAGGCACAATACCAGAATTTTGTTAGAAGAGGTTTGTCGAGTAAATTAACTCAAGTACTATTTTTATCTATTTTCCACATCCACCTGATCACTCTCACCCATTCTTCTACAATGTGAGCCATCATATAGCTCCTCCACTGCAAGAAACTTGTTCCACTCTGGCCCCTTCTCTCAAACTCTTACTGCTAATCTCCTAGCATTAACCCTTTTGATACCAACCCGGCTGAAACCATATGTTCCTAACACTTGCTTAATGATAACTAAGTTATTTTACTAAATTCTTTGTTATTGAAAGAAACACAGAGCATCTCAAAATAAATACAGTAATGAATGGGTTAAGCTGTATCATAAGGTTACACAGTCTTACAAGCTGCATAATGTCCTCACTAGTGCTGGTGGCACGAAATATGTTCCCAGTACACAGTGTAAAAGTATTTGCTGCTAGGAAGAGCATCCAGCCCTAGAGACCATGCCAAAGCAGACACTGGAGCACAATGCTGTCTTTGGGTCAAGTGAATCCTGTCAAAACAGTTCAGTCCATGCTGGCATAGAAGAAGATGGACATTAAACAATGATGGCAATAATGATGGCTTGATAGGTATTTTACTTTATTGATCCCAAAAGGATAAAGGCAAATTTAACCTCAGTGAGATCTGAACTCAGAATATGGAGAGCCATTTTGCATGACATTCAAATGATTCTGCTTGCCTGTCACGCTCTGCATACACCTAAATGATGAAATTAAGCAAACACATCTACACACACACATGCAAGCATACATACACAGAAATATAAGACTAATTCACAGACAGACACAGGACAGACCTTGAAGAGAGAGAGAGGGAAGTCCTTGAAGAGGTTGTTTATAACGTGGTTTCTGTATATGTCACCTTAATGTCATGCACTAATACAGTGTGGCATATAGTACCACAGAACTGGATAGACACAAACTGTTTCCACTTTATGTATTCCCAAATACTCTGCCAACAACTGTAACCAGTCCGCAATAAATTTCAATGAACTATAACAACTTCTCAACAATTTCCTGTCCCTCCACAAACTCACAAACGGCACCTTTCAGCTTCCAGCAATTTCTCATCTCTTACTTTTGGTCAAACAGGCTGCTACTTATATGAGTTCGGCTAGTCAGTTCTCACAGGGGGTGTCATGATTCTCACCATAACATCTCCTCTTTTGAGATTTGACTTCTGTAAGAAGTGCAACTTGGTTTATTTAATTATATTCTTTTTTTTTTCATTGCTTCTCCCCTGTTTTGAGATTTTAATTTCCTCAGAAGTTTTAATACTTCTTTTGCTTAGGGACTATTTCTAGTTGTTCTGTTTGTTTATGTTTTCTATTGCTGATCCATCTACGTTTAACCTCTTTTGGTATTGGAACATTGAACAAGTCATAACAAACTTCCAACAGTATTTTTTCTCTTTCTTCAGTATGTCTAGTCTTCAGCTGGTTCAAATGTCATTTGTGCTCTCCTATTTGACCTTTTATTATGTCCACCATACTGCCTATTCTTTCCATCATTATACTGTCCTCCCAACCTAATCTTATATTCTTATATATTTTGAACTGAACTTTATCTACCACATTAAAATACTTTGATGTGTTTCTTGGGTTTTCCTTATAAGTTTTTTGTAGGTAACAATTTATCAAAAATTGATTTTATCTTTCAGACAGATATTAACTCTGCAGGTGTTCAGGTTAGGTGTTACCCTGTAAACCCTTAAAAAATGAGTTAGTGCTATATCATTGCCAAATTAATTTCCTGATTTTTTTTTAGTACTCGCTTAAATGTGTCTACAAACCTTTCTGTTTGCCCATTTGATCAGTTTGTGGTACAGTGGAGTAGAGATGTGATTGACTGCATACCTCTCACAGTAATTTTTAAATTCATACACTGAAAACTGGGTTCCATTATCCAGCACTATGGTGTCCAGGACACTATTGTGCAAAGAATTCATGAAGAAACCTTATTGTTACCTTCAAGGTTGGTTGACTGCATTTACATATCTCTGGCCACGTGGTGTGGCTGTCAACTATGATCTGATGATACGTGCTGTTTATTAGTCCAGCAAAATCTATATGTAGTCTGGACCACGGACTCTCTGTCTTGGAATTTCACTGGTGGGGACTTTGCTATATGAGCATAACCTCTGCAGGATTTCACCAATTATTCAATATCACAGTTCGTAGTAGGCCAATACACATAACTCCCCATTACTGATTTCTTTCTTGAAATTCCTGGGTGCCCCATATGAAATTCACATGATACGTGCTTTTGTAGTGTAGTTGGCACTACAAACTCTTTGTGTATACATCAACACATTATCACACAGAGAAAAATGGTTTGCATTTGTGTTACGTATATTCTTGTTTTCTTTTACCCTCAACATTTCTTTCATCTTCACAATGAATTTGTCATTCTCCGATTCTAATTTTATATCTTGAACTGTTACTAGCAGCTCCTGAATGACCTTATACAAAATGTTTTTATTTCATTTTCTGCTTGTAATGAGGCTATCACCGTATCTTCCAATGGCTCTGTATTTCTTGGAATTAGCCTTGATAAACAATTGGCATGGCCTAATCTCTTGGATGGTATACACTCCATCTTAATGTCGTAGCTAAACAATATTGTACCTCAGTATTGTAACCTATTTGCTGTATGGGTAGGAATTCCTTTTATCAAACAAAGACACCTGAAGAAGGCTGAAGGGTATATCAGCCGAAACATTCTGTTAACAACAAACAAGATGAGGACAAATATCCGTCGAATATAAATAATGTACATAATTCCTTCAGTTTAAGTTTTTCCTACATTTTATCTATAATTCTCGTATAACTTCAATTGCTTCCTGAAAATAAATTTCACTCATTTTTTTAGGCAAGATAAAATTGCAGTATTTTTCATGTTCTGAAAGACTTTGTTTCTTTAACAGTAGTCTCACTTTTTCCTCATCTGCCCAACACTTGCATTCTTCCTTGAAGATTTCTTCATATCTTCTAAAGTATGCCAAAAAAGTTATACCCTCTTCTGGGTTATAATTAATTTCAGTTATAGCATTTGCTATGCTGTCTAGTGAAAACGAACTTGCAGTGTTTCCTGACTTCGACATCAGTTCCAGAAACTGATTGTGTTGCAGTTGTTGATATAACTCCTGTTGCTGATGTTGCTATTGCTTTTGCAACAATAATATGTCAGCTAGTAGGTCTTCCATAATTAACAAATTTTTTTGTATCTTAAAAAATTGTTAATGACCAACGTAAGCTTTGAATAAACTTGTTGCCACACTTATAACATGGATTTATAACAGCGCTATATATGATTTCTTTATTGCCCACAAGGGGCTAAACATAGAGGGGACAAACAAGGACAGACAAAGGGATTAAGTCGATTACATCGGCTCCAGTGCGTAACTGGTACTTAACTTATCGACTCCGAAAGGATGAAAGGCAAAGTCGACCTCGGCAGTATTTGAACCCAGAACGTAATGGCAGACGAAATACCGCTATGCATTTCGCCTGGCTTGCTAACGTTTCTGCCAGCTCACCGCCTGTTATAGGGCTGTAGACACAAACTGTCTCCACTTGATGTGTTCCCAAATACTCTGCTAACAACTGTAACCAATACCAAACAACTGTCAATGAACTATAACAACTTCTCACCAGTTTCCTGTGACTCCACGAACTCACAAATGACAACTTTCGACTTCCTGCGATTCCTCATCTCTCACTCTCAGTCAAACATGCTACTTGTATGAGTCTGGCTTGTCCATTCTCAGAGAGGGTGTCAAGAGTCTCACCGTAACAATAGTGATGAAAGTACTTTAACTAACAAACAGTTGAATGATTGTTTAACCAGCACATTAAACAAATGATTGGTTAGTTAGTTGGTTAAATGGATAGTTAACCAATTGACTAACAACAAAGTGATACTGAACCAGTGCAAGTATTATTATCATTGGCGTAATGACCTTCCCAAGACACAACAAGATTTGTTGCAACACATAAATTCACATCAAGAATCTTCCAAATCAAATACAAAAACGAAATAAAAATCAATATTTATCAGCTAAATTTGAAAGTATAAATCTGGAGAAATTTAAGAATATTTTAACATACTTACAAATTTTGACAACACTTGTACTATCAAAATAGCCATATTTCAAATACTAACAAAGTTATAAAATCTTAATTCCACAAATATGCCTCTAGATATAATTAAATCATATATTAACTAATTTGAATGAGAATCAGTGTATAATTTTTAGAAATTCTAACATATTTGAAAATTTTGAAAATTTGCATTTTTTAATAAAACAGGGTCATACAAATTATCAAATTTCAAATATTCAGATAACCTTAAATAAAGTTTCAGGATTATCCTGGCTAATTTTAAAATATTACAGAAATTATTATAATTTGCATTTTTTAACAGGAGTGAGGTTATCAACATTAATCCCTACATCAACATAGTCACAAATTGTTTATTCAAAAATGTGAGCCGAGCATAATAATAATAATAATAATAATAATAATAATAATAATCATAATGATAGAATGCACCACCCTAAGACAGATATAGAATGACTTTATCAGCCAAGAAAAGAGGGAGGCCATGGACTTTTACAACTGGAATTAACAATGAAGATTGCCACAATTGGCCTAGACACCTACCTGAAAAACTCTGAGGACTGGATGTTAAAACATGAAAACATGTCTCAAAACACGAAAACAAGAAAGCATCATACTCAGTAACAAAACAGGCAAAGGAATATATAAGTAAATATATAAGTGAATTCCAAATACAACAAATTCCAGAATTAGACCTACTAGAAACAAGCACAGAAACAGCTAAGTGTATAAAAACCCATGCTAAAACTGCTGCCTGAGATATTCTTACTGAAGAAAAACCTCTGAATGGCAAATACCCAAAGAGACCGAATAATGCTAATGTTGACAAAGCCCTTACCCATCAATGGTTAAAGGCTTCTAGCTTAAAATCAGAAACAGAACGGGTTTATCATAGCAGCCCAAGATCAATGCCTACCTACAAGAAACTACCTGGCCAACATATTAAAGAATGGCAGCTGCTCAACATGTCGTGTATGTCAACAACAGAATGAAACCATTGATCATGTTACCTCCATATGCAGTGTTCTTGCACCTACAGTATATCTCAACAGGTATGATAGAGCTGCACAATATATTCACTAGGTAATTTGCAAAAATCTGGACCATGATAAAAACTGGTGGGAATACAAACCACCTCCAGTGCTGCAAAATGACCACATCTCACTCCTCTGGAACTTCACCATACAAACTGACAGAAAGTAGGTGCAAATAGGCCAGACATTATATTGAAAGACTTCAGGCAAAAATCACTAAGTGTGGAAAATTTGAGAAGATTTAACTACCTTTGATAATTATCAAATTTAGAAAATTTTACACATCTTCATTATTTTACATTTACTATCCATGCTGGCTTAGTATAGATGTGTCATTATAGTCCAAATAAGTTCATATTGAGAGTCACTGGTCTCACAGACTGAAGTATATGTCCCATTTTGGCGTAGTCCCTAAGGGTGGATGTCCTTTCTACCATGAACTACTTAAAAGATTGGACAAAGTGCATTTTATTATGGCAACAGCACTAGAGAGGTTACGAAGTTCTCAATGAGACTGGGCAAAAGTGAGCCCCTTAAATTTATGCTTCCTCTGATTATCTTCATGTATTGGGTGCATTTATTCACTGCACCAGTACTGAGAGAGTTTGTCAAGTCCTTGGTGGCAAAACTAATACAAAAGCACAGAAACTTAACACAAAAAATGCATTAGTCAAACACACTTTAATGTTAATAAGAAGGAAATGATTTACAATGAAAATGTAGTAATTCAAGAAAATTCCAATAAAGTAATTATCTAACTGAAATTTATTGTTATTGTCACTATATTTGTTTTATTTCAGTCAAATATTTCCTTTCTAAACCATGTTTGTTAATTCAAAAATTATCTTTCTACTTTATGAGTATGAGTTATTACCAAAACAGATACTTTTATTTTTTTGAAAGGTTTTATTGATTGGAATGTGGCCAATCTAGGGTGCTGTCTTCTAGGATACAATTCTTGTTTTATTCACTTCTGGAAGATGAAGATCGGAGCAGACCTAGGTGAGATTTGTACATCTTGTTAGATGTTCGGAGGCAGATTCTGCCTCCAAATATTTGATGAACTGGACATGTCTTAAGTGCCACAAAATTTTATCTCAGGTGGAACTGAGGCAAAATACTATGAAATATATATAATTCCAATCAGGTATGTTGAGTGCTACTTTCTTTCACACACACACACATTGAAATATGAATTAGAAGCAGTGCTAGTGCCCCACCTCATCAAATCACAGCCTACTGGCAAACAGACAAGGCACATACACTATGAGTATTCACTAATGTTTACAACATTAGCTCAGCTTCTAATTTATATTTTAATTTATTCCTAAGTATGCATCGTCGTGTCATAGAAGCAGATGATTAGTACACTGTCTTGCATACAGT